>NC_056739.1:587805125-588105125 GCF_019279795.1 Protopterus annectens
GTGTGTGTGTGTGTGTGTGTGTGTGTGTGTGTGTACACATATATATGAAAACAATGTTTGCACACATATTCCACATTTGTTGCCACCACTGAAAGCATTCATAGGTAGTTTATACTAAATGTATAAAACAGTGTTGTATTAAGTTTTACTTGAATTATGAATAACTAAATGGGGAGTAAAAAGGAAAACTTTATTTAAAGGAAGTGGATATGGGGAGAAATGGATTACTCTTCTTTTATTTTTTGCACATATTATTTTATTAGTAGTTAAGTATTGCAGAAGCTTGCTGGAAGTTTTGAAGCTGCCTGTAGACATGTAGTTTAAAACCCTACAGTGTACAAGGTAAATGGGCTGTGTGCCCATTCACAAGTTGCCAGTACCCACCCTTAGAACTTACCTTTTTCAAGGAGTTATAGGTGAATAATATCAGGGTTGAATTCATAAACACCCATCTAGTTGTCTAAGTCCTTCTTAAAGGAAGATAGTGTCACAGTGCTTGATATGTAGAGGAAGTTTGTTCCACAGAAGAGTAGGCATTGCATGCTAAATCTGTTTGTTGTGATTTGTTTATTTGCTGAAGCAGGTTCAGATTTCTGGATCTAGTGTTCACCAGTCTGTTTGATTTACTGATAAAGAAGAGGTCTTGCCCTGCTGGGTCCCTAATGGCCTGGAAGGCAAGACACAGATCTCCTCTAGGAAGTATACAGGACACTGAATAGATGGGGCAAAACCTTCAGCCTCTCTTGATAGCTCATGTCCTTTAGGTCAGTGATCTTTTTTGTCACAAGTCTTTGGTACCTGATCAGTGCAAAATATAGAGAGGCAAAGACTTCCTTGGATCAAGAGGAAATAATTTTTACAGTCAGTTATGCCAGACAGAATGATTTCATGACCATTGTAGCATTGTGATGATTAATGAATCCTAACTACCAGTTAGGCTGCTGACCTGTGAGTACCTAAGAAGTCTGGCCTTGCATTTGTATGGTAATTAGTATCCCTTATATTTTGCAACACGATTACCCAAAGATGGCCCAAACAAGTTTATGATGGGATAGTTACACATTTTCCCTATTCTTGAGGGCCAATATTACTAAGTTGGGGATGAATTTGCAGTTACCCATCCATTAGTCCAAAGTATATTTGAATACAGGAGGAAAGTACTCTGTTTTATATGGAATAAAACATGGTTTAATAGAAGTGATATTCTGTGTGATAAATGCCTGTCCCTCCAGCATGTTCTATTGAGTGGGTGTTTATGACACCACTGAACTTGTTAATGTGTAATGGATTTAACAGAACAGGGTCTGGTCAGACTATATATGTGAGGGCAGAGGTCACCTCTGAATAGTTTGTGTGATTATGAGAAGAGAGTCCAGGCTTTGAGGCAGCATGCATAGTTTTTATGATTTAAGCTATGATTTTTTTTTTTTTAGTGAGAAAGCATTGTGGTCATTCTAGTTGTGACAAGTGTTTCAACAGGAACATACTAAAAGGGACATTATACTTAATGATTCGCCTAATGAGTGCCAATTACACTGGAATAATTATGTCTCTGGATCTGGACACCATGCGTTTAGATACACGCTGTGCAAAGAAAAAGAGCTTCCTTACAACAGTGGGTATGCGGTCATCAAAGGACATCATATTGTTGGCATAAGTTCACAGATGAGAGTGGTCAGGGTTACGGGTGTATAATTGCCTGAGTCTACTGAATCCTCACCTTTGTTGAAGGGTAAGGGAAGGACTGTTGCTGTCCTTCATTCATCTGGCATAAAACCTGCTTTGAGACTAATACTGATTAGCCTCTGTAGGGGTTCTAACAAATCATGTTTCAGACTAACTAGTAGGCAGCTTGCTATGTTATCTGGCCATATGGCTGTTGTGTTCTTTGCCTTAAATAGTGCCTTTATAATTTATTGTTTGGAGATTTTAAGGATAACTTTCCTGGTTAACAAATGTTAAATAACATAAATAAATAAATAAATTAAATAAATAAAGTATTACAGATGCAGGTATTTGATCTGAGAATACTGAAGGGTCAGGGTGTTTGAGCTGAATTTGTTGTCCAGTTGATTGGCTCTGTCTGCTGGATCTAAGTATGTGTTCATAGGTTCATAGGTTCATACTAGGCTATCTGCCCTAGGGCATTTATAAGCCTAGCCCAGAGTTTTGTGACTTTCGCCACCCCTTTAGTTTGAAGGATACTATGCCCATTATTTAGCTGTGCCTCTGTCAAGCAGTGACACTGAGGTGATCCCTGGGGTATACCTGCGATCTCCCATCCATTGGTCAAGATTTCTCTTGAACAAAGCCAGTGAGGTGCTCTGCCTCACATGCACCGGGATTTTGTTCCACAGCATAGGGAGTCTCTGGGTGATGAATCTGTCCCTCCAGCACGTCCTATTTATGACCGTGTCAAGATTCAAGTCTCGTGCTCTTGTAGATCGGATGGATTTAGATTTTTTGAGGTGAAGCATGTTCATTAATTCCAGGTTGGACATGGCCTTGTATGTCAGGCACAGGTCACCTCTGAGCAGGCGGTAAGTGACTGAGTAGAGCTGGAGCTCCTTCAGTCGGGCAGCATAGGACATATTTTTGAGACCCTTTATCCTTTTGGTGAGGAACTTTTGGGGCCTTTCCAAATGCTGCAGGTGTCGGGTCAGATACATTCCAAATGGGGCGTTATACTCAATCATCGGTCTGATGAGTGATGAGTACAGGGGAATGATGACCTCCCTTGACCTAGATGTGAATGGCTTCATGATCAGGTGGGCAATGTAGAAGGTCTTCCTAACTACTTTGGCAACGTGGGTGTCAAATGAAAGGTTACTGTCAACCTGGGTCCCCAGATCCCTGATAACCTCTTCTGTGCTCAGTGGATTGCCACCTATATGGTAGCTGGGGGTAACCTTGTTTTTCCAGAAGGGTATGATTATGCATTTTTTAGCGTTTAACTTTAGGCCATGGCTTTGGCACCAGTTATCCGTTTCTATGAGACCCTTCTGAAGGATATCTGTGTCTGATGTGTTTTCAACTATGGCGCCCAGGTTGCAGTCATCTGCAAACTTTGTCAGCCATAATCCTCCTGTGCTTGCCTGTACTTCTGAAAAGTAGATGCCGAACAAGAGTGGGCCCAGGACCGAGCCCTGTGGGACACCGCTTGTGACAGGCTTGGAATCAGACATGGCGCCAGCAACTCTGACCCTGTGGATTCTGTCACTTAGCCAGTTTGCAACCCATCTTGTGACGTATGGGTTTACATTTAAGCTGGTGAGTTTTTCTATGATGCCCGAGTGGGGTATTGTGTCGAATGCCTTTGCCAGGTCAAGGTAGGCTGTGTGGACTGCCTTGCCCTCATCAATGGCCTTGGTGACTGTTTCAAAAAAGTCAACCAAGTTTAAGAGGCATGATCTGCCCTTGACAAAGCCAAATTGGGTTTGATCCAATGTCTGCAGGTCCCCTATGTCTTTATTTATGAGTTCCATTATGATCCTCTCCATAGCTTTGCAGACTAGGCTTGTCAAGCTGATGGGACGGTAGTTTCCAGGGTCGGTGGAGGCACCGCCTTTATGTAGTGGGACCACAGTTGCCGTACGCCACTCCTGAGGTGAGGCTAAGATTAAACAGCTGCCGTAATTGCGGGTTTAATTCCTCAATGAGTTTGTGGAGCACACAACCGGGGACACCATCTGGTCCCATGGATGCTGTGTTTTTCACCATGGAGAGAGCTGTTCTCACCTGAGCATTTGAGATGTTTGAGAGGCTACAATCCTCTGGTATAGATATTTCTCCTTTTGGGGGAAATTTGCACTGAACCTGTCAGCCAGTATGTTGGCAATGTCTGTAGGTTCAGTGATCTTTACATCATTTTGAACTAGCTCTGAGCATATCTGGGAGTTTACTCCCAGGTTTCTAACATAACTAAAAAAGGCCTTGTGATTGTCTTTTGAGTCCTTGGCGATTTTTCTTTCAAAATTTGCCTTGGATGATTTTATGAGAGCTCTTAGTTTTTTACTTATAATGATCAAGGGTGTCTTCCCTTTTAGGGATTTTGCTCTATCTTGTAGTAGCTTTCTCCTTTTGTTGTAGAGCTTGTTTCTGGCTGGGGTCCACCAGACTGGATGCTTGCCTTTGGTACAAAGAGTCTTTGTTTTGTTTGGGATTGCCTGATCCATGCAGTCCTGGAGGTGCTGGTAGAAGGCATTTGTATGCGATTCAGTGGCTTTAGTGATGGTATCCGCTGGTTCGGGGGCCTTGAAAGAGACCACACCAGTCCTAAGAAGTGTGAAGTCGGCTTTAGAGAAGTTCTTCACTGTGGTCTTTTTTATCTGGGGTGGGGGCGGGATGTGGACTTCCAGTGAGATTAGTTTATGATCTGACCTCACCAATGAGGGGTATACCTCCGGTGTTGAACATTGTGACCCCATGTTCGTAATGATGAGATCTAGTATGTTTTCACCTCTTGTGGGTATGGTGACTAGTTGTTCCATGGCATTTGAGTTTATGAACTCTAGGAACCTTTGGGCTAGAGTGTTGGGGCTTGAGTAGTGATCCCAGGCTATATTCGGATAGTTGAAATCACCTAGTATGATGGTGTTTGGGGTTACATTTATCCCCTCCAGAGTTTTCAGGAAAGCTGTGTGAGGTTCCTGAGTTTGAGAGGGTGGCCTGTAACATGCTACAAATTGCAGAGCAGTCTTGCCTACGGTTAATTGCACCTGGATGGTCTCTGATGCATCATGCATTGCCACCAACCTGGAGGTGAGGGTGTCTTTGATGAATATGGACACCCCTCCTCCTTTCTTGGTGTTGTCCGGATTTTGGGTCCGGAACGCATGATATGAGGTAAAACCTGATAGTGCCGGGGTGCTCTCAGGAGCCTTGAACCAGGTTTCGGTCACAGCACAGACATTGATGTTCTCCATACTGAGAAGGGCTTCGAGTGTGTGCATCTTGAGGTTGAGACTTCTGGCATTGAGCAGCATTACCCTTAGTTTTTTTCCTTTGTTTTGTTCTAGGGTGGTAGGTTTAGAATTTGAGCCTTGCCTAAAAAAGGCACTATGGGGTGGCAAGAGCCTTTGCCAATATCCGGAAGCCCAGGGGTGACAGGTGCAAGCCGTCCCTTGTGAAGCAGCGTGGCTTGTCCAGCATGTCATCCCAGGCAGACAGACATTGGATCCCCTTTGAATGACACCAGAAATTAAGCCAATTATTAAAGCTGATCATCTTGTCTCTGTATTGTGGCATCATTCTTGGTGAAGGTAGGATACTGCTCAAGGTCAGGGTCATACCTGCCTGGGCTACATAATCAGAGAGCTCCTCTATGTCTTGTCTCTTTTCATGTAGTCCAGGGAGGTGCGTCTCAGGTCGTTCACACCAGCATGGACAATGACTGAGTCATACTTGTACCTGCTGTCGAGTGACCTGAGTGCTTGCTTTATGTGGCGGATTCTAGCGCCCGACAGGCAGCTTACTGTGACCTTCTCCTTGCTCAATCTGGTGAGTGGGACGTCAGTGTGTCTGACTATGGAGTCACATATGACAAGAGTGTCTGGCATTGTGTTTGGCCTTAAGGGCTGTGACTGTTTGGCACACTGACTTTGTGGTCTATGTGTTGCATGTGTCTTGGTCTGTGGTGGTCGTTGTTTGGGTGTCTGCTTTGGTGGCCTCTGCTGTTTTGGTAGATTTTTGGTCAGAGCCTCCGAGTATGTCTTTATGTGTTTATGTGTATGATATGAAGTTGTGATAGTGCTATGTAAGGCTGGGTTTGCGGTGTGTGTGGTTACCTTCTCCTCCTGTCTGGTCTTGCCAGTCCTGTGTTGAGAGAGCTCAGCCTCCAGTTTGGCTATATAGTTGCATCTCTCGCATGTGTTTGTGTTTTGTGGGAGAAGGAGAGGGTTGTCTGTGTACATGAGGCAATTGTAACATTGCCTCAATATTCCCAGATTCATCAGCTGAGCAGGAGAGGACACTAGCAACTGACCCTACGACATGCTAGAAGGAAAAGTTAAAAACTTGTGTAGATGGGTTTGAAAAGACTTCGAGGGATGTGGATGATCGAAAAGGGGTATTAGGCTGGCAGGGTGCTATGTATAATAAAAAGTGCTATATCAGAGTAAAGAGTACTATTAATTCTACACAGTGCTGGGCAATGTTTCTGAGATTTCTAACATAGATAAATAAGTTTTATGGTTGTCTTTTTGCCTGGGTGGCAAATTTTGCCTCATATCTGGTTTTGGTTGATTTCATTAGGAGCCTGAGTTCCTTGATTAGATTAATGTTTAGTTCAGCAAGAGCTTTTTTGGGCTTCTTGAAAGTTAGATTTATTTTTGCATGCAATACTTTTTTATTACTATACACCCTGTTTATATTAGGGCTCCACCAAATGGGGTTTATTTTTGAATTTGGTGTATTTATTTACTTTGGTTGTAAAACATTCTGTAGTGTGGAAGTTTGATATAGGATTAGTAAACAGAGCCCATCCTCAGCTTTTGCCCTGTGCCTCGAGCAGTAAGAAACCAACTCTACTCAAGATGTGTGCACACAAGATCCCTTACACTATATTAGAACTAAGAAGAGTGTGGTAATTATTTGTTTAACGTTCCTTACAATCAAACCTATGAGAATGTTCATTTGTTCTTTCAGCATGTAACACCATAGATGCACAAAAAAGGTGACTGTTTTCATTTTGGTGGTGGGAGGTAAAGAAGCAGGTTATATTTGCAGTTATGTTTTTTGTCTTCACAAGCAACTATCTTCTCAGTATATTGGGATGCAGTATCTATCTTTTCAGCTCTGATCATTGAGCCTTGGGAACAATTTATGTCTTCCTTGAAAGAAAAATTATAAGACTGAGATTCTTTCTTGGGCCTAGTGCAGTTGCCTTGGTTTAGTATGCTTCCCTTAAGCAAACGCTTGAGATTCAATTCATGTATGAAGGGTGCTAAGGGTGTAACTGTCAACAGTTTTTCTCTTTGGCTCCCATGGATACACATCTTCTGTTTTTCTGAGATTGATGAACTGGATCTTATTTCCACTATTTTCTCCTTACTAGGTAAACAGCTGTTTTATTGCCAATGTTTTAAATTGATAACTATGTTAGAACAGCAAAAGCACAGCTCAAAACAACTTAAAAGCAGTAGAGCAGTCCTTAATTTAGAAAACTCATGCTGCTGATGTTGTGTTGCACTGACACACACCTTTAACAGAGTAAACTATTTTTTTACTGGAAAGTAGCTGCTTATTTCATTAATTCTATACTGACTATAGTAAACTACTTTTCTGCTGTGATTCATATACTA
Organism: Protopterus annectens; assembly: GCF_019279795.1. Lineage (NCBI taxonomy): Eukaryota > Metazoa > Chordata > Ceratodontiformes > Protopteridae > Protopterus > Protopterus annectens. Next base: position 587,812,427 of record NC_056739.1, read on the forward strand.
TCTCTTAAAAATCCAGTTTGCCCAGCAATTATCATTTTGTTTGCAGCAGTTGATAATTCAATTTACCTAGCAGTTCTAGTTTTGCTCAGCTACTAATCCTGTACTAAATGTCATACAACACTGAGAGCTGGGTACAGTTTTTCTGTCATTGGTAATTCTGTCTAACAAGGTTTATAGGGCAAATTCAGTAATTAGTATGCAGCAATGCTGAATTGTCCTAATAGATGAATATTTAGAAAAGTAGGTGGACATTGTGTGTGCTTGAGGATGTTTAGTGTTTACGTTGCCTTGTGGAGCTCTGTGGTACTTACGGGCACTTGGGACTATTTGGACATCTTGAAAGTACCCACCCTCTTCATCACAAGAGGGCCGTGATTAAGGGGCAATTAGTAAGAACAGCCCACATGACATCATTGGAAGTGGATTTTAGGGAAGAATGTAATAAACTGAAGGACATGTTGCTAAAATGAGCATATCCACTTGAACTTCTAGATCAGCTTGTCACTCAAGTACAAGTAAAAAGAACATTGTGGGAAAATGGATAATAATGCTCTGAGTCCTTTACCTGAGACTTTAGCTGATTCTCAAACTAGTTAGATAAGTATTATCACTACTTTTTCCTCACTTACTACACAAATAAGGAAAATTTTGTTTAGGAATTGGGCTGTAGTAACAGAAGATTCTGCTATTAGATCAAAAATTGTAAATGCACCTAAATTGGAGTTTAGGAGGGGACAAACTATAAAGAACTTATTGGAGCGGTCCCTTCCCCCGTTGTTTATATGCCGGGAATGAGAAAATGTGGGGCTTGCACCCACTGTAAATTTGTCACAGTAGGAGAGATGTTTAAGATACATGACATCTCATATAAACTAACTTTAATTGTTGTATACCAGGGGTTGTATATTTAGCCCAGTGCCAATGGTGTACATCATTTTATTGGGAAGATTGAAAGGAATTCAAACAACATGTTTATGATCACCAATATAACATAGGGAAACAAAACATTAATAACGCCTTAGCTAAACATATTGTTGATTTTCCAGACCACCATTTTGAGTACTTGATAGTGGAGCAAGTTAAGAAAAATATTAGGGGAGGACCATGCTCATTAGACTTAGAATTAAGAGAACTTTTATGGCAACTAAAATTAAATGCATTGTTCTTTAGGTTGCCTTCTTAAATTAAAAGCTTTAGATAGATTATTTTTTATTGTCATATTAGGTTGTTTTAAAGCCTACGACTGTGATACCTTTAAATTATAATAAAGTAAACATAAGGTATTGATGTCCTTAATTAACTAATTTTAACCTGTGGGTTAGTATATAATGCATTATGGTTATTTAAATAATTTGTCTGAAGAGGTTCATGTGATTTTTCTCAATGAAAGCACTAATGTGAATTAAATTTGATTTGGTTTGCTGGTATTGGACTGCTTGTTCCTTTTTCATCTGTCTTGGTTTTAATAATTCGTGACTTCAATACTCAGTTATTTGCTAGAAAACTGCAAATTTTATCAGAAATAGATGAAAAATATGAGGCAAAAATCTGGACAATTGAGAGGTATGCTTGCCAGTGATCTATTCAGACAGCAACATTGTGGAAGTGGCGTGGTGTGGTCAGCAGTTTAATGGAGTGGGCAGACCGCAATCTGCTGCTGTGAGTATGGCTTGCGGGGGGGGGGGGGTAGCAGTTTGGGAGCTGTGAGTACAAATCTGAAAATCTGCATCCATCCATCAACAACCTCTGTTTCCCATATTTGTACATGGGGACAGGGTGTCACTTCAACACTGACAATCTTCTAGAGACAAGGTTTACACCCCTGGGTGGCTAGCTGTGCCACTTTCCTAGAGTAATATATAAATATAAGTATAGATCTTGGAAAGAGTTGGGTGAATCTAGACTCCAGTCTAATAAGTTAATTTTAAGCACCAAATGGAATAGTTGTCTATACTTAAATGGTCTACAAGTTTAAATCTAAGTTTAAATGGACTATCCTAATACTAATCTATGAACTTATAACGTTTGGTACTCCATTCCATACTGAGGCTCAGGATATGAATGCAGGATGAGATAAGGTTCCCTACTCTGTTCTCAGACCAAGGATACTACAGTAAGAGAAGGTAAGGTACCCATCTGTACTCAGACACAGGATATGCAAAAGTGGTAAGATGTGACACCCCATTCTATACTCAGACCAAAGGCACTAGTATGAAATGAGGTAAAGTATCCCATTCTCTACTCAGACAGATAATATGAATATGGGATAAGATAAAGTACCCCATTCTCTACTTGAACTAGTACACTAGAATGGGATAAGGTAAGGTACCTCATTCAGCACTCAAACCTGGAAACTGAGATGGAGTAAGGTTTGGTACCCCATTTTATACATAGACACAGGATGCTAGAATTGGATAAGGTAATGTACCCTCTTCTTTACTGAGTCACTAGAAATGAGCATCCAGTAATGTAATGTACCCCATTCTGTACTCTTAACAAGGATACTAGCATCTGATAGGTCAGTAAAGGTACCAGTTCTGCACTTAGACCTTTGATACTAGCTCAGAGTAAGGAAAAGAGCCCAAAACTATACTCAACGCTAGAATACTGCTATGGGACTAAAGTAAAATATGGTGTGCTATTTTGTACTCAAATTCATTACTAGGATGGGATAAGGTACAGACACCAATTTGTACTTCACACTCATGAAAATAAACAGAATAATGTAAGGTAAGGTATACTAGTTTATACTCACATGCTAGAATAGGATGAGGTAAGGTACCTCTTCTGTACTCAGATACAATGTATTAACACAGTATAAGGTAAGGTACCTCTTTTTTTAATCAGAAACAGGTTGCTAGCATGATATGAGGTAAGGTAACCCACCCTGTATCAGGCACAGGATACTACTGTGGCTTAAGGTTAGCTATCCCATTGTGCATCAGGCACAGGTGAGGTACTCAATTCTATACTCAGACCCCAGGTTACTAGAGTGCAGTATGGAAAAAACCTCATTATCTATTAAAATCACAGAACAGTAGCTAGATATAATAGGTCATCCTACTCTGTACTGATTCAGGATGCCAGCAAGCAATGAAGGCAAGGTACTTAATTCTTTATTCAGAAACTAGATGCCAACATGTAATAAAACAAGATGAAAATCAGGTGAAGGGCCAACAGATTCATTAACTGGGGAAGGTTCAGCAGATTCATTGGGCCTGGAATGGTCTGGACTGTCCCTGAGAGACCACACTGCGTATCTGAGTTAAAGCTAAATACATTCCAGACTGGAATGATGAAAGGTTTAAATCCACAGTTACCCAGAAGAGATAACAGTACCACAGATAGCCTCCTACCACAAACACAAAACACAGTCCCCAGAATTCAATAAACCATTTTTTTCTGTGCAGGAATAGTGCAGCAGCTCCTGCAAGGAATATGGCCGCTGAACGATCCAGTAAAGAAGGCTGGGGGCATGCACGAGCCTGCCAGCACTCTTCTAGCATGGACACCACTGAATAATGCTAATTACCTCATTTGCTGGTGAAAATCATACAAATGAGGAGAATTAGGAATTTAGTAAACAGACAGGCATCTGTGCCAGAACAGTGTGAGGTGGAGAAATGTATTTGGTTATTAACCGAGTACATTTCTGCAGAAATCAAAATGGAGGCATGACAGTTCAAAGTAAAGCATGTATTATAACCATTAGGCATGGCAATGGCCAAAACATATGGCCATTGGCGTGGTAAAGGGTTGCAAAAATATGAAAATCCAAAAGTTTATTTTGGCCGATTTCGGACGTTTAAGCATAGGGCAGCGGCACGCAAACAGGATCATGCTGAAAATAAAAAAAAATGTGAAGAGAACAATTTTAAATGAAATCTGCATTTTGCCACTATAGTGTATGACATGCAGAATCAAAACAATAACAGGTAACACTAGTTGCTAAGGAGGAAGGCTGTAGTGTAGTGGTGTAACCAGGGACTAAGGCAGTGGGGTATGCAAACGAGCATATTTTACTGAATCACTAAATGGGAGACGATTCTTGGGCTGCACATAACCAGGTAGGAGCTATAAAGCAGTGGTGTAAGCAGGAGAAGCAGCTGACATGAAAAGGGGGTGTGTAATGCTTGGTGTAAGCACATTGGAGCTCTACAGCTCCCATTTGAGCATAGCTAAGCACAGCTAATCAAGGGTGTGTGTCTGAGGCTGTATTGAATTATTCCATGAAATGAAGAGCGTGTTCACATCCAGGGGAGGGCCATTTCTGCTTTAAAGTGTTTACTTTAACTAAACAGGTTTATGTGGCAGGTCAAAAAAAAAAAAAAAAGAACTGTTTACATTTGGATAGCAGGTTTGGGTGGTGTGCCGCAGGGCTTAAAAGGGGCAGAAATGGGAAGAAAGAAAAAGGAAATAGCAAAATAAAAGCAATCAAGTACAAATAAAATAGCAGGCAGGTTGAATGTATCATAGTCAGCCAATCATATAGGCAGCATCTGCAGCACAACAGTATAAACTGTGCAAACACCTTTCTGTCTGGTTTTTCCCACAAACGCTGCACCATTGGTGTACACACTCAAAGGAATTTTAACTGATAAAATGTTAGGGGCTGCTGTCACTTTGATACGTCAACATGTGCTAGAGGCTGAGGGTGATGAGGAGGATAATGCTGGCAACCACCCCAGACTGAAGAGGAGGAGAAGAGTGTTCAGACCCAGGGTAACCTACCAGGGGCTACATGATCTGAAAATAGTAGAGCTCTACAGAGTGGACAGGGACATACTTCAGCAACTCATTGAGCTGTGCCGGCCTCACCTCAAACCCAGAGCCAACAGAGGGGAACCCATCCCAGTGGATACCAAGGTATCTGTAGCCATACTAGCTACAGCTACTTTTCAAAGACCTACTGGGGACATCATGGGGTCTCACAGGCATCTGCATCTAGGATACTCCACCAGTTCCTAGATGCCATGCTACCACATGCTGGTGAGCACATTTACTTCCCCAGCACTCATGAAGAGAGGACCAGCAATATGCACCTCTTCCACCATGTAACAGATTACCTGGAGGTACTAGGTGCCATAGACTGCATGCACATCCACATCAAAGCACCACCCAGTGAGTAGGGTAGGATAAACCTAAACCACAAGGGCTTCCACTTCATCAACTGCCAGGTTGTGTGTAATGCCCAAGGAATTATCATTAATGTGTGTGCTGGCAGCTGAGGAAGCTATCACGACTTCCATGTCTGGCATTCTTCACAGCTGTATCAGGGATTTGCCAAGGGGGACATTCCCTATGGCCATCTGGTGGAGGATGCTAGCTATGCACTGGAGCCGTGGATGATGACACCCATCAGAAATGTACACACACCCACTCAAGAATGCCATAATGAGGCACACACACAAACAAGGATCATTATAGAGCATGTGTTCGGGATGCTCATGTCATGGTTCCACTGCCTTGATATATCTGGTGGAACCTTGCAATACTCTCCAGCTACATGTGCACACACGTTCATAGTATGTGCCATGCTACACAAAATGATTCTGTGGAAACAGCTGCAGCAGGAACAGCATGGGGAAGGGCCACAACAGCCCCCCCCACCATTGCTAATGTCCCCACAGGCACAGAGGGACTCGAAGGAGGAACCCCCTGAGCCAGCTCCTGTAGGCAGATGGAGGTGTGCCCAGTATACCCTGGCCTTGGCAAAGATGCAATGCATAACACACATACTGATGCAGTAGGCATCCAGGGAGTGACACCTCTCTCAGACTTGCACACACAGTAAAATAGATGAGACACACATCACACTTATCATGTAACTTACCATGTATAGGCAGTGTACTGAGTGCATCCAACATAGGCAGCCCTCAAGTACCATCCTCACAAGTGCTGCAGGTACAAGGTAAGTCAGTCTTCTTAACAATAAATGAATACATTAGTATGTTCTGGTAACATATCTATGGTAATGCTGCAAGCATGCAAGAGAATGGGGTGGCGTACTGGGTTAGCAGCAGACAACTGACAGCTACGTAGGACACCAGAAAATGTTTGCCCAATACTGTTCTCCCCACACTATGCAGTAGTACCCAAGGTGAAAAATCCCACTGCAGTATATGTGGGGGGCCAACTAACTGGGGGTCATAGGTCACAGACATGGATGTCAGTGTGGGGGTCCCATACTTACCCCTCAGCCTCACCAAGCAAGTCAGCTGTAGAGAACCATAAAGAAATATCTGGCAAAGGCCCACAGATGGTGACAATGATGAAATACCCCCTACAGACTTACACAGTGATAGCACATCAGGTCTTGCAGTTGCAGTAAGGCTCTGAAGGGTAAGAAGTCTGAAACTCAAATGTATACTATTACAATCTGACCTATGGTCTTTAGTGATATGCCTCTAGTCTCCAAGACAGGGCATGATGCTATGCTAAATGGAAACAAAATGTAAAGCAAATATCAGCACAGTCTGTACAATAAATGTGTACAGATTACAGGTGTGCCTCCCCCACGCATATTCCCTTAGAAATGCAGTAACATGTATGTTTGCAGGAAAATAGCAGCAGAGCACACATTGCCAGGGCTGTCCTATTCCATATGATAACTTGTTGCATGTCCACAATATGCAGGAGTCATATCAGCTATGTATATGTGTGGTTAACACTGTCAGGATTTGGCCAGCACTTACGGCTGTTGTGTTATAGTGGCCTAGGTACACTGCTGCTGCCTGCAGTCCTACAGAACACCCAGGTGACATGTATGCAGGCTAGGTGGCTGTGTCAAGGGAATGTATGCCAGGTCACACTGTCTGCCACAATTGCCCCTCACACACTGTTGCATGTAAGCACACCTGATAAACATGTACATATACAGCTGTAAGTTGGCTATGAAAAAGTCACTGTGTTTCCACTCTGCCTTACTCATCATTGCTAATGCCAGTAGGCCCACAGCCTGCAGACACACAGACACCTGGAACACAACCAGAATACAGTATGTGACACTACATTCAGTCAGCAGTGCTAACAGCAATAGTGCATCATGGCTAACAAGGTACATACACCTCAATGTGTACCCATAACTACTGCCAGCAGACAGCATCTTACACAGCATGACATTGCTATACTGTACCATAGTCACCCTGTGCATCAGACCCATATGAGCATGTCCATGCATCGATGGTATGGATAACAGAGTTGTAGCACACGTATCATCACATGCACAGAGTGTGGTGGATTGCCAGATGCCTAAGCTGGGCCATATGGCTGATATCATGTGTGTGTGTGTCTGGAGGGGTGATGATCAACTGGGCCATGCAGAGGAGATTTGCATGTCTGGTGGTGATTGGCCTGTGATAGGGATGTGTAAGTGTTTGTCTGTACACCATCAAGTGATGTGGGTGCCCAACACAGGGCTATGTTGGACAGCCATGGACCGTACATGGCAGGATGCATGGTTCACCATCTCCTGGCCGGGATGCAGTAGCTGGTTCTGCCAGAAGCATCACTGACACCACCAGGTCCAAGGACAGATGCAGTACTACTCCCTGATGGTGACTGCTGTCTGCTGGACCTGCATCCCTGATGGGACTGGCCAGACAACGTGCCTATGGCCTGCTCTGGTGTGGTGTGGACAGCACCCTCCCTTTGGTAATGCTGGTGATACTGCCACTAATGGACTGTGAATGTGCATGGAGACGTGGGCTCATAGCTGATCATGTTGCTGACCTACATCCACCTGACCGATGCCATACTCCCACCACATGCTCGAGCACAGGCATTGCACAGTCGAGCAGTGACAAAGTCTCACCTCACTGTCTATCCACGACATTGGAAAGATGATGTATGGCATCACAAATGCCGTGGAGGTCATCATGCATGGCAGAGAGCATTGCATTCATGGCCCTGAGCATCTGTCTGGTGTTGCAGTCAGTACGCTCCTGTGCCTCCATGATGGACAGTAACATGCATTTGGTGACACCTGCTGTGGCACTTACAACAGAGGCTTGATGGACAGCAGTCCTCTGTTGAGCACCCCTGTCCATCTGTCTGTGTGTGACTTCACCTGCTGTCTGCCTATGGCTGGTGTCTACACTCACACTCACCATACTCAACACACTAGACTGTTCCATGCCACCACCCTTAACCTGTCCATTATCTGTGGCTGCTGGGGAATGGGCTTGTATGGGCATACTGACTGTGTGCAGGGACATGGTGGGTGAAAATGGGATACCAAACAATGACATAGATCCAGGCACAGACAACCTCACCTGTGCCTTACTATGACCAGCATCATCATGGGAGTCTGCTAAGACACTGACATCAGGTTTTGAGGGGGGGGACACCAAACCCTGTGTTCACCTGCGAGGGGAACACAACATATGTAAATTAATACCCTGCAGTATTATGTTTGCTAATACACACACACACACACACACACACACACACACACACACACACACACACACACACACACACACACACACACACACACACTCCTGGCACAGTATGGCACAGCTGTGAGACCTATGGGCCCTTCAGGGCAGACCTCATAGTAGTTCTGCCCGACGCAATCAATCTATTTCACTACTACTATCAGGCCTACAACAAAGGGTGAAAAATCCTACTGTGTGATGTGCCTAGTAGCAGAATGGTAATTGTGGCCAAGACCAAGGATATTGGAGTGAGCTGTACAGTGTCACCAAGTGCAAATGCACGTACTGTAAGAGCTGACACACAATGACAAGGTGTAATGATATGTGATGATAACTGATGAAGGGACAAGACTATACACTATCACTGCAGTACCTACACAATTCAGACTCACAGGGATTCATTCAAGATAACATTGTGGGACAGTCTGCAATACATACAGGAAACCTGTAAAGTACTAGGTGCATAGCCTCATAAGATGATACCAGGCTATTGGCCCTGATGCCCTCATAAGCCTAGCCCAGACTTTCACCCATGCCTTTTTCAAGCAAGCACCTGTTTCCCCTATCAAGCTGGGACACACGAGGGATTCCAGGGATGTCTCATCCATTTCCCATGCAGTCATCCAGCTTCTTCAAGAGGGCTATACATGTACTCTGCTAGAAATGTGGAGGGAGTGTATTTTACAGACAGTGTATTGTGTGGGACACTACACCATCCCGCCAACAAGTACTATGTCACAGACCAAGTGAGGGCCTTGCATGCGTGATGCATGAGTGTGTTTTTTCTTACAGATAAGCAGAAACGCCATCAAGGTTGGTTTGGACATGGCCTTGTTTGCCAGACACAGGTCACCTATGATCAGTCTGTATGAGACCTAATACAAGGGCAGGGCTTTCAGCCTACCTGTATAGGACAGAGGTTGCAGACCCTGAATTTGCCTGGTCAGTAACCTCTGTGGTCTCTGCAACTGCTGAATTTGCTTGGCAAGGTACATGCCAATGAGCCATTGTACTTGGTAATGCATCTGATAAGAGTGGAGTACAGGGATGTTGTAGCCTCCTGGTTCCTGGATGACATACCCGTATTTGTGAAGTGGGCCATGTAGACAGCCTTCCATACAATGGTGCCCACACAGTGGGAAACTGACAAGTTGCTACCAGCCTTTGTGGACAAGTTGCCTCACACCTGATTGCATGCTCAGTACATTATTACTATTATAATTAGTGTGGATGACATCTGCCACAGTAGGGAGAATGATGCATCTCCTGGCATTCAGTTTGTGGCAATGCTTTTTGCAACAGTCATTAATTGAGTGAGGGCCTCTTGGGGGATGCTCACATCAGTAGGGGAATGTAAGACAGTGGCCAGCTTGCAAGCATCTGTAAACCTGGTCAGCCACAGACCACTGCTTTTGTCCTGTACCTCAGATACGTATATCTCAAACAGTAAATGCCCCGAGATTGATCCTTGGGGTATACCATTTTAGAAGACTCTCCTACTAGAGGTGGGTTCCACTACTTTGACCTAGTGGGTACTATCATTAAGCCATTTAGCTACCCATCTGGTAACATACAGGTTGATGCCTAGTTAATGTATCCTGGCCACCTGTGGAATATTGTGAAAGAATTGGGCTAGGTGAAGGTAGGCATTGTTCACCATCTTCCCCTCGTCCTTGTGTTTGTTGACCACTTAAGAGAAGTCAACCAGGTTTAACAGGCCTGAGCTCCCTTTGACAATGTCACACTGTGTGGGCTCAGGGATTTTGAGGTTGCCAATGTCAGTGTTCAGAATGACCTTAATATTGCCTTCCATGCCCTTGCAGAGCAGGCTGGTTAGGCTGATTTGCATATGATTGACTGGGTCAGTGGATTACTCCACCTTTGTGTATAGAGATGACAGTGGCTGTCCTATGTGCAGATGGGATGACTCAGGCTTTTTTTGACTACAGTGCATAGTGGATCTGAGACCTCATGTCTGTGTTCATGTAGGATGCAGCCAGGGATGGTATCAGGCCTATGGAGACTTCTGTGTGTTGCTTTTCAGAGAACGTTAAGGACCTGCTTCCTGATGATGAGGGGAGGGGGCAGGTGCTGTGCATGCACATGTGTAGCGATGAGGGGACAGGGGTGTAATGTTTTTACTTCACCTGTCTGCTGCCAATTGCCTATATCTATGCCATACATGCATGTGGTGTTATTGACCACCACTACAGGGCAGATTTGTGTGTTGCCTCTGGAATTGCAGACACATTTGTGGAAGGCCTAGTGATTGGCCTTGGTGGATGTGTCCAATTTGCACTCAAAAATAGCCTTAGGGTAATTCACCTGTGACCTTATTTGCTTGTGCAGGCCAAGGTGATATTGCTTCCAAAAAGGCACCTGTTCCTTCTTGGCCCTGTCCAGCAATTATTTCCACTTATTATGGTATTTGTGTATTGCTGCTGTCCACCATGAATGTTTTCCCTACCTTGAGGGAGATGATGTTGTCCTGTCAGGTATTGCTGCTGACTCCATACAGCTATGTAGGTGCCCACATAGTATTGTGGTTTGGGCCTGGACACTACTGCTAGTTCCAACTGATGGGACGATGGCTGTGAAGCTACTTCTACCTGGTCTGAGGAGATTTATAGTAATTTGTGTAAAGTTAATTATGTTTGACCCTAACAAGGGGATGGCAGGGGAGATGGTGACCTGAACAGTGATGGCTATGTGGTCAGATCTTACCAAAGAGGATGACACTGTATGAGTGCTACAGTGGCTACTCATGTTGGTTAGGACCATGTACAGGATATTTTCCACCTGTCATAGGAATGTTGACTGGCTGATCCACTGCATTGCCATTGACAAAGCCGAGGAATCTCTATGCATTCATTTTCAGGTGGCATAGGTCATGCATACTATAGTTGGGTAGTTGAAGTCACCCAGGAGCAGGGTCAGCACTTGAATGCTGACAGATTCCAGCAAGTCCCAATAGGTGTGGTGGGTGTCCATAGTCATGATTGGAGGCCTGTAGCTAGCTATGATTTGAGTAGGTGTTTTGTCAATTGTTAACTGCACTTGGGATATCTCCCATGTGTCATAGTGTTTGGCCAGCCTTGAGGTGTGTATGTGTATGATAATGTTCAACACTCCACCTCCTGTGGCTTTGCAGGCCTCCATTTGGGTTCTAAACATAGGATGGGATGAGTAACCTGGCAAGGTTAGTGTGCTCTCCACAGCTACAAAGCAGGTGTCAGTGATTGCACAAATGTCAGCATACTACAGGACAAGGTACTCTTTAATTGACATGGGTTTCATGCTAAGACACATAGCTCCTGTTAGAGCAAGATATCTGCACAAAGGCACAAATCACTTTTAGGCAAAGGCCAGAAAATAGTGTCACTTTATGAATCTAGCTGAAACACGCTTAGTTGCCAGCAAAGACAGTGTCACATTCACAGGTCTACTCCACAGGATATGGCATCTGACAATCAATTGTATGTTGCCTGTGATGTGCAAGACAATACTCAACTGTATGAGGCACTGACTATAAATATGAGGCAGACATGTGGTCAGTCTGCAAAACTCTGGACAGTTGTCAGGTATGGGCTCAGTATATAACATACAGTTCAACACGCACTTCAGCACCTGTTGTGACTATGCACATGCAGTATATGTCTCACATTTGTAAGACAAGCATATGTATCATAGTAGCATTTACAGGTGACATATGACTATTTATAACATCCCAGCTAGCTGGTCTAGCAGTGTCACAGTCAGCATTGGACAACAGACACTCCAGTAGTAGTTATACTTGAGCTGACCTTTGCTGGGGTGACTCAGGTGCCAGAGATGTGATCCATGTCAATACAGACAGGGCAAGCAGAAATGGCCATAGGTGCTGGACAGCAGCATGTGAGTCCAGCAGGTCTTGTTGTGATCTAGTGTTCAACTTCCTATTTGACAGTATTGCATCCCCCCTTCTGCATTCCATTGCAAGCTTACGTGACTGACATACCTGTTCTAGTGCTGAAGAGGTTCCTCAGAAAAACGCAAATGGTTAGATTTGTGTAGTTGCAGTTTGTCTTTGTGCAGATGGGTTCAGACCTGGGTTGCATAGGCAGCAGCTCGCCTTTTGTAGGCAATGCTCATGAGCAGGTGATAGCCTGTGCACCAATCGGTGTCTCCCACTTGCTACTTGCATCCAGAGCAGCTGTGTTGTCTTTCCATTAGTGAATGCCATAGCAACACAGTGCTATAATTAAGTCCTTCATGTGGGCCTTGTCCCTTTTCCTTGCCTGTGTGGGGGACATTATGGAGGTGTGGGGTCAACAGCTTCACAGATGGTAGGTGGAAATACCTCTCAGGACAAGACATGGAGACAGCCCAAGAACATGGTGGACAAAGCTCCAGAATTGGGTACAGATTGTAAGTAGGTATTGATGTTATACACATAGAGGATCGCTAGATTAACAGGGTTGTCTGGACATGCATGTTCTCTGTGACTTGACATCTGACACTGACATGTCTCTGGCATACCTCTCAACTGTGCAGGTGTCCACAGACTGTCCAGAGGTTTGCCTGTTATGTTTGGTCTGTTCCTTAGACAATTTCTGTTTTTGAGAAATCAGTAGGATAATGTGAGGATTGTAGTCAGTAAATGTCGACATCCATTAGTGTTTCAGACATTATATCCTTCAGGGATATTATGTTATAACAAACCATGTAACACCAGCAACTGTTTCAGTTTGTAACACCGTTATGTGAGATATGTCCCTGTTTTCAGCCCCCTGTCCCCTAAGTATGTCATGCTTTGTCCACATGACTTGCAGTAAGAGTTTCAGAAGTATGGTATATCATTATTTAGTGACTGCAGTCCTGATATCATCCCAGTGACTTAGCAGACCCCTGGAAGTGGTATGTGGCAGTGGCCATAAATATGGTCCCACACCCTGGACATTCTGTGGAAATCTGTACAGTTGAGAGTTATGTATGTCTGGCCATTGTTAACAGACTGCCAAGATTGTGTAGCAGTGTTGTGTAAATGTTTGTTGGGATGAGTAGGGAGAGTAGCAGATGTGAGTGTCATAGATCATTTTCTATCTGACTGTGCATGCTGTTACAGTTGCTGGTGGTCTATTAGGTGTATATGTTTGTAGGGGCAGACTGAGAAATGTCCTGTAACACCTCAGGATGCCCAGAAATGTGACTTGGGGCAGTATATGTCGGTGCACTGTGTGACTGGCAATCAGGATATGTTTGTTCAAGCAGTCGTTCTACTCTAGAGTTCATTTGGGGTACTGGTATGTTGCTGTGACTGTGGTGCAAATGGTTGTGGGTGGACATTTTTGCATCAGTATCTGCTTTTCCCTACAATTCCATCCCTGTAGTGCATGATATATTTGGAAATACATGGGTAATTCCCCAGAACTGATTTGGGGTAGTGTCATGTTGATCTTACTGTGGTTGAGAAGTTGCTCGGGGAAATGGTTGGCAGCTCTCACTGTTTTTCCTCTTCTGTTACATAACTGCAGTCATACCTTTCTACTGTCCAGGTGTCTAGACACTGTCCAGATGCGTCGCTCATATGTTTGGTCTGTTCCTCATTAAAATTGTGGGTTTCTGACAAATCACTGGGATGATGTGAGCATTGACATCAGTAAATGATGACATTCATTTGTGTTTCAGACCTGGAATCTATCAGGAATTATATGTTAAACAAACCATGATGCTACTCTAGCAGACTTCTACATGTATAACAGCTGTATTTCAAAGATGTCACTATTGTTTGCTCTTTATCCTTCCACTTTGTAAGGCTTTTTGCAGATGTCTTGCAGTAAAAGGTTGTTTATATATATATATATATATATATATATATATATATATATATATATAAATATAATCTGGTTATCTTTACGGGTCTATATCAGTTCACCAAAATGACTGAAGTTCGAACACCATATGTTCGAACTTCTAACCACGAAGGGCAAAAACATTGAAGTCTTAGAACAGCGATTTTTTTCCCCAGGGAAAAAAAATCTCTGTTCCAAGAAACACAAACACAACATAAGCACACCAAAAAAACAGCAATCCACACACATACACTTAAAATCTTACATCTAACCCTACACTAAACTATACATACATTACTATCTATCCACTTACCTTAACCCAAACCCTAACCCTAAGGTCCATCACTATCGCACACTCACCTGACCCGTGCCCTAAAACTAACTCACCTATCCCACCCTAACCCTAAAGTTTGTCACTATCGCACACCCACCTCAACCACGCCCTAACCCTAACTCACCTAACCCGTGCCCTAACCCTAACGTCCACACAATCGCACACTTACCTGAACCCGACACGTAACTTCCCAACACAGTCCTGATAATCGTGAAGCCACAGAAATGGCCCACCAAATTCTTTCCCTGGGAAAGAATTCAGTGTTCCACGGCTTCGTGATAATCAGTGTTCAAACTTAACAGTTCGAACATCTGGTGTTCGATCATCAGCCATTTCAACAGACTGATATAGACCCTATCTATACATATATATATATATATATATATATATATATATATATATATATATATATATATATATATATTTTATTTTTTTTTCCCTTTATGTTAAATGACTGTAGTGCATTATATGTTTGTAAAAAGATTGCAAACTTCTACAGCAGAGATGGTGAGGAGGTGCATTGCTATGATTGCAGTGCACATGGTCCTGAGTTCAAGACTTGGAAGTGATGACTTTTTTTTGTTAATGTTAAATGACCAGAATGCATGATATGTTTGTAAAAAGCATTAGAAGGTCTTGCAGTTCAGATGGTGCAGTGGTGCATTGTTATGAGTGTAGTGCCAGTGTCCAGGGTTCAAGACTTGGGAGGGCTGATTATGTTTTTGCTGAGTAGAACAAGGGCTGATGAAGACAGAGTGATTAAGACACTTTTAAGCAGTTGTAAGCAGGTATCCACGGTTTTGCATGAAGCTAAGCAATGCTAATAGTTGGTTAAGTCCACTTAGTGGCACTTATACCCGTGCTAATTTTAATTAAAGAAAAGAAAAAAGGATGATAGGAAAGTGGTGAAATGGGGGAAAGCATGGGGTAAAACATTAGAAAAAACAGCTAAGGATGTGCAAGATAGGTGCAGGAAAGGACCATAGCTCTACATTTCTTCTGCAGCAATAGCTGTGAATAATGTCTAGAATTTGGAATTTACGGCTTCACACCCTACTGGGAGGGATGTTGGCAACAACATTTGTAGAATAATTTGTGGGTAGATTGATTACTTTCACTGTACATGGGGTAAAATGTAGAGCTACGTATGGGGCAATGATTTTTTTGCAGGACAGATGCCTTTTTTTTAGGTGAGAGTGGGATGTTGAGGAAGGGCTGCAGATATGTTTGGGGAGGTAAATTGGGTAGGATAGGTAGGATTTGCAGACAGACAAGACACACAATACAGCAGACAGGGACAGTATATGACACATGAGAGGTAAACACCTTGGACAGGGAGGGTGTTTGGGAATCAGAGGCTCATGAGCCCCCAAATGGATGCAGTGGGACAGTCATCACTACAACTTCATGGCCCTGAAGGTGGCTGTGCTAGGGGCTGGACAGCAGTGGCAGCCTGCCCCCTCGATGTGTGCCAGGTGGCCCTCCATCTGGCACAGCTGCCCACCAAACTTGGAGTGGATGACGCTGTGCACCATACCCCAAAACTGTTGGCGGGTGACAGGATTCTCTCTGCGCCCATGCCCTCAGGAGGGACAGGCCCCATCCCCCGAGGTAGTTTCACCCAAAGGTGGTGCAGGTCCAGCAGAGGACGATGTTCCAGGTTGGGTCCCAGATGTGCTGGGGCCTGATTCCACAGCCAGATGGGGTGGGACAGGATCCCAAACATACTATGGTGTTGTGGTTTTCCAAGATATATTGGTTAGTCATGAACAACAAATTTCAAAATTAGTTATAACAGCACGCGTGGGTGTTCCCATTAAACCAGCAACAGATTTCAAACAGTTGCATAGCAAACAGAACACATGCATAAATGGAACAACAGTAAGCATTTTAACAGTATGCATGTTACATTGATGGCAGCAGGCCACTATTAATGGTATTTGAACAAGATATGTTAATATGCAACCAATGAAATATATGAACAATAATAGAGCACATGTCCCAACAATAGGTTTTGAGAACAACATACCCCTAGTATATGAAGAATAATTATTGATGCAGATTACAGGTGGGGGAAGAGAATAAAAAGTCCATTACCAACTGTATCGGCTTCTATTTTTCACAACAGTACTGTTCAGTACTCTACAGGTCTGCCCTCATTTTACATCTACCTATGGCCCATAGCTTCTGTGGCACATACATACCTGTTAGACTGTCAACCTGTAATGGTATGGGGCAGACTGAGTACACTGTGGCTACTTTGCTGGAGGGGGCTTGTACATGTCAGGGTTACATACTTGACAAAGAAGGGGTACCGTGCAGTGATCTTGTGTGAGTCTGCTACTAGCATAGTTTACCTGGATTCCTATCTGTGTCCAAGGTGATTGGCAGCAGTGACCACTAGCCATGACAGTGTGACACTTGAGAGACATGTTTTGAGAGGAGGGCATGGTGTATGTACTAATCCTGCTGTCATTTGTAGGCATGGGGATGGACAGTGGGACAGTTGTACATGGTGTATTGTTATACCCTTCAAACAGCTACTACAAACATTTCATTACTTGTAAGACCTGTGGAGAAAATATCTTTTACCACTATCTGACTATTTCTATGAATATTCAAGATGTATTGAGTGTATATTTGCACATATCTCTGTACCATTCCCTGGATTTTAACCATGTCTGGGTGTGCTAAAATGAAATACAAGGCTGTTTCTCTTCACACTGAGCTACTGGGGAAGTGCTGTCTCTTTTTTGACTGTTTTCTGCCTAATACTCTGTGGGTTAGACAGCCCGGCCTTGTAATCCTCAGATTCATGTATGACAGATAGTTACTGTACTGTGTAGTAATCCTTTGAAATTATACAATCTGGAAAGCAAAGGTTAATGCAAGGCACTGCAGCAGGGGACACAATATAATACATTTGACATTAGTATTCAGGATTCTGATCTTAATGCAGACCATATGTCATATTTCATCTATATCTTGATTTACAGCTCCACAATCTACCAATTTGCATACTAGCTGATTCTCAAAACAACCTCTGTTAATTTATTCTGTCAAAGCCATATTTTCTGTGCAGAATCTGTACACATTCTATTTCTACAACAACATACCAGAATAAACACAACAGTTGGTGGGTTAGGTTTTTATTGTACTTATATGACACAGTGTTCTACTGCTGCACATGCTGTAGATGACTATTAGTCTGGCAAATTTTCTTTAATTGTTAGACACAAGACACAGTAAACAATGTAATCCTTCATATTTATTTCACTACTTAATGCAAGGTAGATCTGTACTCACCAGCCTGTCGGTGTAGCCTTGTCAGTCTGTCTGCATGGGCCTCAGCATTGCCAGCCCTCTCCTCTGCAGCTTTAGGGGGAGAAAAGAAACCAATATTATGCATACCTGTCTATCACACACTCAGGCTAGAATTTGGTACAGCTATAGCTGAAATACTTACAAACTGCTGGAGCATGGTTGTCCTGAGCTTCTTGGATCCATTGGTCCAAGAGTGCCCCCTTCCTCCACTTTAGACCAGCATAGTGATGACATACCTGCTCACCAGTTCAGGGGATACCAGTGGCACTGGTGAGATCATGTGCCAGATGGTCCCAGGCCTCTGCTTTATACTGTGAGCCCTGGTACTGGCCCTGCAGCAGTCTGTCATCATGGTTTGCTACAAGGAGCCCAACCATGACTCTGGACTCCAAAATGCCACAGCACTGCTCCAGAAAGTGAGAGCCCTCACCAGCACCTGACATAGTTCCTACTCAGAGAAAGCTACAACAGATTCTGGCTGTATTCCCACCTGCACCATTTAAATAAGGCTATATTCCCACCCTTTGCTGTCATTGGACCATTTTGAAAATGCTAAGCTCAGCTAAGCAGTGCGCAAATCCGCTAAGCTGGGTTGAACAGTGCTTAAAGGGGTAATTACTGAACATTGCTTAACAGTGTGCAAATCTGTTTAGCTAAGCTAATTGCTGCTTAGCATTCACATTTAAGCAATGCTTACACTGGCTAAGCATAGCTGAGCACTGCTAACCATTGTTCATTTTTAATTTAAAAAATATCAGGATAATGACTAAATTAATCATTACTGACATATTAGTAAGTGTATATGATTTACTTTACATGACGTCCCTCTATGTGCTTTCATTACATTACCATGGGGTGTGACTATACTGTATGGGACACTTGTGTATCCATGGGTGATTTCACATGTTATATGCACTCACACTTACATTTTAGACCAACTACACTACCCTGGCTGACAAATATCAATTACTACATAACTTACATTTAAATTTTAATTTTAACACTGCTTTCCCATGTAAAAATAAAGTGTCAGTCTTGGTATTTGAACCATAAATGCCTACATACAAAAGCAGGACTCTAGCCATATTTTAATTATTGCTCTTGCAAACTTAGGAAGTGTGACTGTGTTTTTTTAGAAAGTCATTGACAAATCACTTGAGGTTTAAGTCAGAACATGCTGACAGACATTTGGGTTTCAAACTTCATACCCTTCAGGAAATCTGTGCTAATGCAAACCTTTTATTCTATCAACTTTCCAAGTTTGTAAGTGCAATATTTAAAACGTGTCCCTATTTTTGTGCCTTTGTCTCCCCATTATTTATGGCTTTTTACAGCTTTCTTGCTCTAGGAGGTTGAGATATATGTGAATCAGGCATCTGAGCATTCTGCGGAAACGTGTACAGGGGAGGGGTATGGCCGTATGGCAGTTGTACCATAGCAGACATTTGGGTTTCCATCTTCATACCCTTCAGGAAGTCCATGCTAATGCAAATCTTTTATTCTAGCAACTTTCCGGGTTTGTAAGTGCAATATTTAAAAAGTGTCCCTATTTTTGTGCCTTTGACCCCACTATTTATGGCTTTGTACAGGGGAGTGTCTTGCTTCATGGTGCAGAGAAATTATGCCTGTCCATCTCAGAAAATCTGGGCTTGATTGACAAGCTGGGAGCTGGCTGAGCAAGTAAGAAAGGGTGTGAGTGAGTATCCAGAGGCTGCCTGCCATTCTGTGGGGGAACATAGAGTATCCCTCTGTACTGTAATACTTACATATACTGGATAGAAAGGTGTACAGCATGCTGCTTGGGTCAGAGTTGTATGCTTTGTCATAAACTACTGTTAAAATTGAAGCGTTCTCCCATCTTGGAGACTTCTGCTAAAGTTCCTTCAAATCTGGTCTCTTTGTATTTCCTCAATATTTCCAGAACTGAAGCCATTACTTTCGTACAGGTATGATGCACTCTACATGGCTGGTGTAAACACATCATACCAAACCACTAAAGCCCCCAACACAGAATCTTTGCCAGTTAGTATGTCATATTATCATTTGTCCTAAAAGCTTAACCTATCACATCAAATGCTTCCCCATCTCCCTTCAGCTTAAACTAGTCTGCTTTTGGTAAAATTTGTCCTGTATTGCCTGTGACTGTATGACAATGGCTAGATAGTAACACTTACATATCATGGGGAAATCTGCCACTGGCTTGTTGATGCTGAACAAAGTTTGTAAATTTTGTACAGCCACTCGAAATAGAGACATTGCATTAAGGACTGTTCTACATTGCCCATTGCTACATTTAGATTGTGGCAGGCATGTCATATAAATTGCCCTGCAAATAATCTTGCTTTAAATAAACCTGTCCTCCAGCTTGTTTTCCTTTCATATTGCTATCATTACCCTATCCTTATCCATGATAATTGTTAATGTCCAAGTGATGATTTTTCAGAGTCTGAAGAAGTGGATATTTGAGTCCTGTTCATATTGTACTAGTCACAGGTTCAAATCTTTCCAATGAAGTTCCTCTTTTGTGTCTGGGGTACTTGAAACATCCACATTATGATCAACAAGATTCATTTGTTCTTGACTGTTGACTGTTGACGTTTGGGGTGCAATAAAGAATCACAGAAATGTAATTGGCTTGTGTTACATTTCCTACAGCTGTCTTCAAAACAGCACTTAAAATCAAGTGAATAATTTCATTATGCATATCCTTCTTAATATGATGATGCTTTACTTCTTATTTCACAGTCTGATGTATAGGTTCAGCCATGATGGGATTAAAATGTGACAAGAGTTGTACCTGATTTAAAAAATGCCATTGCTTTGTAAAAAACAGAATTTCAATTGTCATGTTAATGCAATGTATGAATTGTGTATGGAATGCTGTGTTCCATTCAGCCAGACACTCATACCTCTCACATGTCCAGATTTTTGCAGATTGGCCAGATATTTGCCTCATATTTTTGGTCTGTTCCTCATAAGATTTTTAGTTTTCTGGCAAATCACTCAGATGATCTGAGGACTGAAGTCACTAAATAATAATATACATTTGTGTTTCAGATTACAAATCCTTCAGAAAATCTATAACATAAACCTTATTAGTCCAGCAACTTTCTAAGTTTATAAGAGAAATATTTAAGATCTGCCCTTATTTTTGAGCCTTTGTCCCCACATTATGACAAGCTTTGTCCAGATTTATTGCACTAAGATGTTGAGAGATATGCAGGCACTAGTTATTGCTGCTGTTCCAAAAATGTTTCAACTAATCAGGTCCTTTCTTTGGCTGAAGTGACCCAAGTAAACATGATAGGTTGCAGGTTACAGCTTACAGTGACATTGTTGTACTCATCTTGAAAAAAACAGAAACTTGCGGATACCCAAAAGTCTATATGGAATGCAAACCTCCCAGGTCTGCAACAAAGGCAAAGGCAGCCATGGCTGCAGTTTCTTCGTTTTTCTTGAGGCCCCCATACAATGTCATCTGTGAGCCCCACATTGCTGCTAAACATTGGTTACTAACACTGACTTTACTATTACTAACTTTATGACATCACAAAATTCATATCAGATATAAGACTTTTTAACTTCTAAGACTGACATGCATGGAAAGAGAAGCTATGATTCCTTTGCACATTTCATATGAGACTTATGTTGATGGTAGCATGAACTGAGACCTTATTTACTGAATAAAGTTACTTTATTCAGTTCAATGATTTATATTTCCTACTATTTGTGTAAGATGGCACCATCCCCAGTATGACCCAGTTAGTTTCTTTCATATACAACGGTATCCTCCTTTCACCTGAAATTTTGAACTTTGGTTTATCATTACTTGAGAAACTAAAGGTTATTATTCTGATGATTTCTCAGCTGTTTTCTTTGCATCCAAATTTTTAACTTATTTTCAGCTGTCTGTTATGTGACAGTGCAACAGATGTGAAAGAGTGGTGGATGTGAAGCCTGACTTGTTGAGTTTTTCAGTTTATTTTTGTCTTCAAATAGTCTTTTCTATTATTTTGGCAGTTGTGCTAATCTCATCTATCTCTACTTGTGCTGTCAGCTTCTTGTTTTATTCTATGTTTGGTAGCTCAGCAGTGCTGAGCCTTTTTCTAGAAGCATCTGAAAAGCAGCCACCTTGTTTGCTGTTCAGTTTTAATATACTAACAAAGCAACCTTTTTTACTGGAAGTAGAAACATTACATTTTACCAACATTATATTTTGGGATGTGATCTTTAGCAGTAGTGGCATTCCCCACAGTGTTTCAGATACAGCAAGTCCTTCCTTTTCTGGCATGTTACTACATACCACCAAGCTATATTAGATATACATTCACCTCACATCTATTAGACTGGACAATTCCATGAAGTTACTCCAGGTACAGGTTACGGTGGGTAAGAACCCCATTCAAGTCCTAGCCAGTAATAGAGCCCCCTCCATGGGTCATAACACACATGAAGCTATTTAACCAAATTGAAGACAATCCAAATTTTACCAAACACACTGGTTATGGGGGATTTCAATTACCCCACCATCAACTTGGAAACTTACTCTAGCCCAAACTCGGTAGCATAAAAGTTCCTTAACTCTGTGAATTCAAATGCCCTGGAGTAAATTGTTCATACTCCAACAAGAGGAACAAACATTTTAGGTCTGGTTGTTGGATCCTCATTAGTTAAAATTGACCACAAATCAGTCACCTTCGAACTGACACTAACACCAGAACTCACAAAGGGTGAAATCAGACTAAAAAACTTCACCAATGCAAACTATATACTCCTAGGTGAAGATATAAATGCATTCCAAATCCCACCTCAAGCTGAAAGTGGCAGCTATGCCAAAGCTTACACTAAATCCCTGTACAATCACTTGCATAAGTGCATAAACTCGGCTGTACCAGATAGAATCAAAGCCACAGCCCCAAGTAAAATAAAGCTGCCATGGTGGACTTACAACATGAACAAAACCTACAATAAATGCAAAATGTTGTTATCCATGAAAACAAAGACAAGGACCCAACAATGGGAAAGTACCCTCCTCAGCCTTAACAGCCAAATAAGACAACTTGTCAAATCGCCTAACAGCTCCTTTGAGAGAAACCTAGCAAGTACTCCCAAGGATAACCATAAAGCCTTTTACAGCTATGTACATAACTTAGGGTAGGACTCAAGAATGTGCAGGACTGGTGGCCAATGGTATCACACACACTGACCCCACAGAGATAATAAACCCCCTAGTGGATAAGTGTGGTGAAAATTTCACTCCCTTATTCCCTCCTATTGTGCAACAAACCCTCCCACAAACTTCCCCCCATCTTACATATCTGAAGAGCAGTTCCTCAAAGCCCTGTCCAAAGCAAAGAACATGGCCTCTACGGGACCAGATGACATCCCAAGCTGTCTTCTAAACAGGCTAAAACATGAGCTAGCATCACCACTAAGTAGTCTTTTCAATCATATCCTAACCAGAGGGTTTGTTCCTGTGGACTGGGGAACAGTTACAGTTATTCACCTCCATAAAGGTAGCCTAGCAACAAACCCAGAGAATTACAGACCCTTACCAGCCTTGTCTGCAAGGCCATGGAATGTATCATTAAGGACCTAATAAATAAAGACATAGGGGACCTCCAAACCCTGGATCCTACCCAATTTGGCTTCATGAAGGGCAGAAACTGCCTGTTAAATCTGGTGGATTTCTTTGAAAGTGTGACCAAAGACTTTAATGAGGGCAAATCTGTGCAGACAGCATACCTTGACTTGGCAAAGGCTTTTGATACAACCCCACATTCAGGCATTACCAATAAACTTAGCAAACAGATTGCAAACCCCTTCATTGTAACATGGGTTGCCAAATGGCTCAAAACCCGGGCACACACTCCAGATCAACCAAAAGACATGTTACTAGTGGGGTTCCACAGGGACAGTATTAGGCCCCCTACTGTTTGGTATATATTTCTTAGAATTACAGGTCAAAACTAGATGTAGTCATTGAATCCCCAAAAGATGTCAGTATACACCAGGATGGTCTCACACAGACCACCGACTGGTGTATTAGTCATGATCTCAAACTGAATGCAAAGAAATGCATCATCATTCCCTTTGGTACTAACAATGTCCCTTTACACTATCAAATCAATAACAATATTTATTTTATTTATTTTATTTTACATTTGTTGACCGGGCTAGTCTAGCTGGATATATGTCCATTTTCAGTAGAGGCCTGGGGAGAAAAGCTCCACTAGTTATTACAAGTTTAAACAGAAATAGACAATACAGGTTATAACAGATATTATGATGGCAGCAAACCAAGATAGGTAATAAAATAAAGTTTAATAATTTTTTTTTTCTTTTTTTTTTTTTTCACGATGTGAATTACTGTAGTCAGACAATATATATGTGAAAAAAAATACATAAATGTTATGTAAAGGGAAAGTTATCAAAGATGTAGGGAAAAATTATGGAAAAAGAAAAAAAGAGAAGAAGAAGAAGCAGAGTTAGTCTGGGTTATTGCAGAAGCATAGCCAGTGTTTCTTGAGATATATTTTCAGTTGCCTTTTAAAAATTGTGAGAGAAGTCTGAGATATGATATCAGAGGGTAGTTTGTTCCATATTTTTCCAACAGAGTTGGAGAAGAGGCAGTCTCCTGCAGAGTTATTGGGTTTAGCAATATTAATCAGTAGTTTGTTTGAAGAGCGTAGATGTTTCAGATTGTTATATGGTGTAATAAGGCTGGAGAGTATTGGTGTTTTAGTGGGTTGGTTTAGGATCTTGTGAGCTATTGTGAGCTGTTGAAGTTCAAGCTGGTTAGGAAGTTCAAGCCACCCTAGTTGTCTTAGATTCAGGCAGTGATGGGTTCTAAAAGGGAATCCTGTAGCAAATCTAGCAATACTGTGGTAAGATGTTGCTAGTTTCTTGAGGTTGCTATTGGAGAGATTACTGTATATGGGGGAAGCATAGAGAAGAGTAGAGATTAGGTGAGTTCTGGCTATGGTGGTTCTTGCTTCAGGTGTAAGGAAAGGTTTGATTCTGTATAGGGATCCTATTTTTTTATTCACTAATTTTATTGTATTGTTGATGTGAGAGTCAAAGTTAAGATTGTTGTCTATTGTTATTCCTAATAATTTAGTAGTTGGGTCAGGAGAAATAATAGTACTGTCAGTGGAAGTGAGAGTGAAGTTTAGTGGGGTTGATTTTCAGGTAGGTGAGAAGAGTAGCAGTTTGGTTTTCTTGGGGTTAAGGAGCAGGCAACGGTGTGAAAACCATTGTTCTACAGTGTTAAAAGCATTTTGGGTAAGAGACTGGAGTTCAGTTTGTGAGGTAGCTGTGCAGATTATAGTAGAATCATCTGCATATTGAATGCAGGTAGTGTTTGGGATAGCTGATTGCAGGTCATTAATAAAGATGAAAAATAGAAGTGGGCCTAAGATAGAGTATTGTGGCACTCCTAAAGAGATAGGAAGGAGATCAGATAATGATTTTTTCCAGAGTACTGCTTGCTGACGGTTTTCTAGGTAAGAAGTAAACCAAGTTATGGAAGGAGGATCAAGTGAGAGAAAATTCAGTATATGAAGAAGAAGTTTGTGATTAACCATGTCGAAAGCTTTAGATAAGTCAATGAAGACTGCAGAAGATAGATTATTTTTGTTGCGGTTATAGTTGATGGAGTTTGTGAAAGAAAGTAATGCAGTGGTGGTACTGTGGGAAGGTCTGAATCCATGCTGACAATTAGCGAGTAGGTTGTTGTGGAGAAGGTGGGTAAGTAATTGTTTATGGATATATTTTTCCATGATTTTAGCAATAGGTGATAGTAGTGCTATGGGGCGAAAGTTAGAGAAGTCATTGGAGTTCCCCCCTTTGTGTAGTGGGATGATATGAGATATATTCCAGATAGAAGGGAAAATTCCTTCATTTATAGATCTATTTATCAAAATAGACACGGGATAGGCAATGGTTTTAGCACCTATTTGCAGGAACTCTGCAGGAAGTTTGTCTGCGGAGAGGGTGGTAGGTTTTAGTTTTTGGAGTAGTGATGAGATAAAGGAGGTAGAAACTGGTTGTAAGTGAAGGGAGGGAGGTTGATTTGCAGTTGGTGAAAGTAGCTTAGAGGCGTCAGGAGATAGGTGACTAGCAAGAGTTTGAATAGTATTAGTGAAGAAAGAATTAAAGGCATTAGCTGTATGTGTGGGAGTCTCTGGGTTAGAGTCTTGAGGGTTGGGTGTGATAGATTGGCCTGGGGATAGAAGATTGTTAATGCTGGTCCAGAATTTTTTAGGTTCCTTGTTGGAGGCTTGTTGTAATTGAAGGTAATAGTTCTTTTTGTCAGTCAGGATTGCTTGTTTTGTACTGTTTCTAAGTTCTCTGAAGTGTTGGCAGTTAGTTAGATTCTTAGTGGTACACCATTTTGCCCAGGATTTGTTTCTGAGAATGATTTTTTGCCTTGTATTGTTGGTCAGCCAGGGTGCTGCTTTAGCTTTGATTCTGATAGTGCGATTTGGGGCATGAAGGTCTAGAATGGATAAGAATGTGGAACTGAAGTATTCTACTGCTTCATTAAGGGGAAGATATTTTAGTGGAGACCAATTACATAGTTTTAGTTCTGTTTGCAGAGTTGAATTGCTTTTTTGAACGGAATGTTCTGTAGGTGGTAGGAAAAATTAGGTTGGTTTTATGTCTAATAACATAAGTTAGTGAATGATCACTTAGATCGTCTGGAAGGGTACCTGATTGGTAGGTTTGTTGGGGAGTATTAGTAAGAATCCAGTCTAAGGTGGTTTCATTGTTACTGATTTTATTAGTTCTGGTAGGGCCATTAATAAGTTGTGTAAAGCCATATAGGTTTATATGGGAGGTGGGGTTTGTACTATTACAGGAATTCCAATCAATGTTTATGTCTCCTAGGACTAATGTTTCTTGAGGGAGGTTAGTGAAGAGCCAACTTAGGATGCTTTCTAGAGTATTAATGTTATTTCCTGGAGGAAGATATACACAAATGATATTTATGGCTTTATTAGTGTTGACTTGAAGTTTGGAGCAAATTACTTCGGCACTATTTTCTAGGGGTAGTTTCAGATTTATAGTACTGATTTGTAGTTGTGATTTATGGAGAATTGCTACTCCTCCTCCCTTCTTGACTGAGCGGTCGAGTCTAATGATATTATACCCGGATGGGGTGATTTCATTGTCTTTAATGGTAGGTTTTAGCCATGTTTCAGATAGGCATAAGATGTCATATTGGTGGACTTCGAGGAGGGCATGGACATGAGTGATTTTATTACAAATGCTACGTATATTGAGATGAGCTATGGAGAGTGAGTTGGTGGGTTTGGTAGGTAATAGAGAAGTAGCTTTCCCTGGTTTTTCGTTGCCCTTGTTATGGATGTGGTATGGGCCAGGGTTAGGATGAATGTCCCCATCCACTAGTGAATGGAGGAGTGTGAAATATTTAGGATGTAGAGGTTTACAAGAGTAGTCAATTAATTTTCTAGATTTTGGGTTGTTTATCTTAAAGTGTGCTAGTCTGTGGTATTTGGCTAGTAGGTAATTGGGTTTAAAAGTGAGATTTAAGAAGGTTGGTGAGAAAGGTGATGTAGGTGTAGAGGTGAGTATGGAGGGAAGGGCAAGGGTAAAGTAAAGAGGTTGTTCATAGGAGGTTAGGAGATAAGTAGTTGCTAGAGGAGGTAGAAGTGATATACAGATGAGTAGTTGAAGTTGTGAGGGGATAAATGATGTATGCATTATAATGTTTGAGGAGGTGAGAGAGAGGATGAGTGGTAGATTGTAAGAACTGATGAGGAGTAGTAGTAAGACTTTATGTGATAGAGGAGGAGGTAAGTTAGTTAATTGGTAGGTATGATGTAAATTTAAAAGGGGTTGGGTGAGTTCATAAAGAAATTTTTCTGATTGGAGTGGATAGAGTGGGGGTGTGACTTCTACAGGTATAAATGTAGGAGTACTGGGGGCGGGTGGAAATTGGGGGCAGGGTAGGGGATCGGAGTGAGCCCGAAGGGCGAACGGAGCGGGTAGAGACAAGAGAGCAGAGCAGAGTGAGGAGGAAGACAATCAGTGAAGCATCAGAGTCCAGCAGGTAAGTCTGAAAGCGGGAGAATGTAGACGCAAGTTCTGAGGCTAGTAGAAAGAAGGTCAGGATGTTAGCGGAGAGGAAACTTCTTAAGGATGCCTTGGTACAAAGGAGAGATGGTGTATAAGTGAGTCTGAGGATACTGGGACCAGAGTGAAGGAAAAACTGGGAACAGGGTCAAGAAGGTAGGGATTTAGAAATAGGGTAGGAAATACAATGAAAAAGCTATGATTAAGACGGCTCCTAGTGGCCAGTCACTATGTAGCAATGGAGAGATCCCCTGTTAGATTTGGTAGTCTAAGGGGAAGTAAGGATGAATCAGATGGTGTAGGAAGGAGGGTAAGAAGCGGTTTAGATTAAATGTAAGAAAGGTGTGAGAGGCTGAGGAGAGAGTTTGGCTGCTGGCTGACCTGCCTGAGAGGCTTGCTTATCCTTGCAAAGTCTTAACATTCGTTTAGTAACAGTTTATTTGGATCAGTGTCCATACATACTTTCTCTGCCCTTTTAGAAGGAAAATGTCTCTTTGGGAGCTGTTAGGATTTTCTCCTTTGTTTGCCCTATTCTTCAAAGGTGTCCAGTTGGGTAAATGCAGGTGTTTGGAGCAGGGACAGTCTGGAACACAGTTCTGGTAATATATATATATATATATATATATATATATATATATATATATATATATAGAGAGAGAGAGAGAGAGAGAAGGTAGTAAGGCAGAAAATACCAAAAATAGAGAGCAGGTATAGATGTTTCACAAACACAGTTCCAAGTATAATTACAGTAGACAACAGTACTTTGTAGTGTTATAAACCTCTATAACTCATTTAGTATTAGGTACTGCTATAAATGCAGGGCAATACATAACTTAAACAGTAAACCAAGTGCAGATAAAAGGAGCTGTAATCATAACAAGAAAAGATAGTCCCTTAGTTAACAAACAATGCTATTTCATGTATCAGTAATAATTATTAGTTTCAATTATTCCTTATAAGTCACAATAGTATATGGTTAATACAATGCAGGACTTAGAGAAGGTACGGATACTGTTTAATAGTTTAGCGGTAAGAGAGCCATTTGATACAGTCCTCTATGCGCGTCATTTAGACGGCTGAGCACATTGCTAAAAAGTCCCTGTACCCAAGTTCATAAGGCTAGGAAAGTAGAGGGCAATGCGTTATGGAGCGAGGGACAAAGTATAGAATAAATAAGTAGATTCTGCACGCGGAGAATTGATTAAATTCAGTTTAACTATAATTAGTAAGGAAAGAAGCGTTGAAATCAGCAAGAGATGGGTATTTCTGATTAAGAAGTGGTGACTAATAATGGTTAAGGAGAGTACCACATATGAAATGGAGGGTTCAGTAGCAGGCTCAGGGGCCGTTTCATACAACCAGGCAAGCACCACTTATCAATGAGTGGTTAGGTATGGAGAGTAAATGGCAGCCTAATATGGGTAGCGACACACTTTCCTGGATAGTACGCTGATTTAATTTGATCAGATAAGGTATTCAGGAAGCTGTAAAGCTTTAATTCCAGCTCAACACTGAGTACAGCGACTGTTTGAATCTAAGCGACTATGTGCAGGATGCTTCAAGCTATAAGTATCATGAAAATATAACAACTGTGGCAGTAGATATTATTTATACAAAAGGTACTGGTATAATCCTGTTACATAAAGCACTCGATAACAGGGCATCTCAGTAAAATGTAAAAACTGTGGCAGTAGATATTATTTGTACAAAAGGTACTGATATAATCCTGTTATATTAAGCACTCGATAATAGGGCATCTAAGTAAGGGACAGACCTACAGTAATGGGAATGTAGGATGAGCTGCACGTGGACAATGCTATTGAGGTGCAGAGTTTACAGAAAGGGCTCAGCCCGCTAAATTAGTGTAAACACGAGAAGCAGTTTATAAGGGAAGTAAAAAAACTTTTCTACTATCAGACAAGGCTCTATATACAGCCTACGCATTCACTACGAGTTATTAGTGTCTGGGTTTACAACAACAGCAAAAGCCATGAGCTAGTATATAAGCAGCGAATCAGTATGGCAGATAAGGGTTACATTAAAGAATATTCACTGAAACAATACGCTAAGTACCCATGAAGTGGCAAGGGACCTGGGATCACAGGTTGACATAGCAACCTTAACTTCGACCACCACGTGTCTACTGTTGTAAGGAAAGCTTTTAAGATAGCTCACTTGATTAGTAAAGGCATCACCTCAAGAGCAAAAGAAGTTATAACCCCCTATACTTGGCACTTATTAGGCCCAAAATTGAGTATAACACCCCATTCTGTATGTACTGTACTAAACATCTACAGCAATTAGAGAGACCTAAGAGGTTTCTAACAAAGAAGATCAAGACCCTCCAGCATGTGCCTAACATGGACTGACTAAAATCTCTGTCACTATACCCCGTATTCTATAGACTTCTTAGAGAACACTTATGCCTAGCCTACAGCACAACCCCAAGACTCAGACCTAATGAACTCACTGCATACCCATAAATCAAATTGGTCCAGGGCTACCAATTCCAGGGACTTAAATATGGCCTGCAACTTAAATAGGACATGCTTGAGGGGCAAATTTATCCCCAGTGACTGCCACATCTTTGAAACAGGCTATCAATTCATGTGAAACAGAGCACCTCTATGACACTGTTCAAGAGGAACCTGGATGAGTGGATGGGGCACCATAAATTCTTACCAGGGATAGCACCTACAACTCTCCTGGACATGGTAGTCATCACTAAATGCAATCTTGGGTATTGAATAGTACTTCTACGGTATTAGATTGGGTTGAAACGGCTAGGCTTAAAACAACCTCCATATTGATAGTCTAGTAATCTCCTATGATCTCTTATGAGCAGTCACCATAGAAAGAGTACAATATTTAACAGCATTTAATAAATATGTCTCTCTCATGTCTTCAGTCTGGGATGCTTAGCACACTTTCTGGTGTTTATCAAGCTGCATGCCACATCCCCACATGTCTTTTGAACTCTGTACCCATTCATGGCATTTTATTTATTTATTTCATTTTGTTAATGTGGTAAGTAGACTGCTTGACAGGGCCTTTTCATAAATGACTCAAGCATGTAGGGCAACAGTGAAAATACATAAGAAAGAAATAGGCAACATACTTGTTTGCAAACTAAAGGTTATAATACAGATTGAAGACCACTTATACATTGCACAAAGTGACACGTTTAACTTTAGGAGTTTTACAAGAGTCAAATTTTGGATCCGCCATGGTCAAGCAGCGGTTAGGATTGCTGCCTCACACCAAGAGGCTCTCCGGTTCGATCCTCGGCTGGGGTGCCTTTTGTGTGGAGTCTGCATGTCCACCCTGTGGTTGCATGGGTTTCCCCTGGGTGTAGAGTAGTCATGAACAAACAACTTTAATGAAGCTTTCGGGTATACACCCTTCATCAGCACATGAAATCATCTTACATAGACTGCATTTAAATAGAGGAAACACTAAAAAAACACATGAACAAGCCAGCCATTCAGATAAGAACCAGAATTAATTATGCAAATTATTTAAAAACACATCACATCTAAATTTCTTAAATACTCACTTATACCTATGAAATACATAAATAATTACATACTATTAAATCATGCATATAAAAATAAAAACATAAAAAACATTAAAAAGGGAGGCACAAAACAATTATCATAAATTCTCCCTCTGCCGCTTAACCAACACTGGTTTTATACTTACTGACCCATTCAGGCCAGGTGGTTTGTCAGCCTGTAGATGTACTATCCACTCATATTCCTTCAACAGCAAAATATTATCTAAATCACCACCCCTAATACCTATTTGTACCGTACAGATACACCTAAATTTAAATGCATGAGTTTGAAATTCATGTAGATGTCTGTACAACGCATTTGTCTCAACCTTCCTTTTAATTTCAGACCTATGCTCTATTATTCTATCTTTAAGTTTCCTACATGTGGTGAATAGGTGAAGGTTTTGAATTCGTCTCTCAAGCAGATTGTAATACCACTAAGCTAGTCTATCTTGCTAATTGCATTTTATGCAATGCTTTCTATGTGGGAAAAACATGTAGGAAACTTAAAGATTGAATAATAGAGCATAGGTCTGAAATTAAATTAAAATTAACGAGCAGCTTGTTATAGTTTCAAAACTTCTCATGATGAGCTTCAGTGCTTCAACTCTGACTGCAATTGCAGTATCGGTATTCATTTCTGAATGCTTTTACTGCAGTACCACCCCGTCACCAACTGCTGATCATGCCCCCCAATACCTTGCACCCAGGACAATTGCCCTCTTCACTTCACTCGGGTATGGTTCTGGAATAGATTTCCAACCCACATATGATAAATTGAGGAACAATGATACACACACACACACACACACACACACACACACACACACACACACACACACACACACACACACACACACACACACTATACATACCTACAGGTAATATGAAAGATTACCAGTTCACCTTATGAATATGACAGGAAAGAAAAACACTAAGCAAAAACCTGCACAAACACAGTAAGTACATGCAGACTCCACAAAGGAAGTGTCTCAGCTGAGAAATGAACTAATGAACCATGCACTGTATTACCCACAAGTATGCTATATGAAATAACACGAGTAATAAATTGGTGCAAAAAGAAGAGCACAAGAGTTATTAAATAATGCAGAAAAATGTATAAATAGAACAGATTCAAAAATTCAGATCCAAAAGAAAAGTGAATTAAAAGAATAAACCAAGGGTGAAATGAAACCACCCATATAATATGTACATATATTGGAATGCACCCTTGCAATACTGCACATATTGTTTCAGAGAGACAGACAATTCCAAACACACACATACTCACACACAAAATTCTGTCAGAAAAAGAATGCAGCAAAAAACTTAAGTTACACAAGTGGTCAAATCTGCATTTAGGGATGGAAGTGGATAGAAGATGAATAAGAAGATGAATGAACAGTGTCAATGTTCTGGACTCCCAAAACACATTATAGTTGAGTCAAGGCATTTAGAAAGAAATCAAGAAGTGAAGTTAAAGACGGTCTTTTGTTTAAAAGAAAACATATACTCAGTTTTTCCAACTGATAAAATGACATAATGTAGGCCATATAACATTATTAGTGCTAGAGAATGAACACATTATCAGATACTCATGAAGATGAAGAAGATGCTGACAAAGGTTTTGGCACACCTTGTAACCAGGAAATCCATGCTGCCATTCAAATGCTTGAATTACATAATCATAGAATCACTTTTGAGATTCCGTAGCTTTTCAAATGTTTTTGGCAAAATATCACCAAGTTAAACACGCTGAGGTTATAGAATAACACAAAGACAACACCAGTTATTATGCTGGCAAATGAAGTGTTAACTGTGTCATTAAGGAGCAAGACAGACAGTGTTAAAACATTACTTTGCTCTCCTCCCTATCCCAATTCAAAACTAAACTCAAACAATATCTGGCACTAAACTGGCTTTCCCACTGTAACAAGCCTGGCTAATTCTCACCATGAATGTATATAATCTATTAATCAAATTACTGTTATTTTTTCCCCTGATTGTTATCAGGGGTAACTTGAACCTGTGATATTGTCTATTTCATGTCTGCTTATGTCATTTGTAACTATCTCATCTGTAATATGTCTTCTTTGTTATTACATATCTGTCTACCTTGATATTATGCCTTCTTTGTTATTACTTGTCTACCTTGGAGCTTTTCTTCCCGGGCCTCCACTGAAAATGGACATTAATCCAGATGGACTATCCTGGTCAACAAATGTAAAATAAAATAAATAAATAAAAATAATATTCTGGTGTACAAAGATGCATCTTTAGTGATCACACACTCATGAAAGATTAACGTGAAGAAAGTACTACTTCTCAGCAAGTTAAGTCTGTGTCCAATGGTTTAATTTCTCCAACCCAGGGTTTCAATAAAGCAATTTTACCATGCCAGAATAGTGTAGCAGCTTCTGCATGGGATATGGCCACCAAACAATTCAGTAAACAAGGCTGGGGGCATGCACAAGTCTGCCAGCACTATTCTGGCATGGACACCACTGAATAATGCTAATTTCCTCATTTGCTGGAGAAAAACCATAAAAATCAAGTGAATTAATGATTCAGCAAGCAGGCAGGCATCTGTGTCAGAGCAGTGTCCATTGCAGAAATGTATTCAGTTACTAACTGTGTACATTTCAGCAAAAATCAAAATGGAGGCATGACAGCTCAAAGTAAAGCATGTGTTATGATAATCAGGCATGCCGATGGCCAAAAATATGGCCATTGGCATGGAAAACAGTTGCAAAATAATACAAATAAAAGTTTTTTTTTTTGGCCAATTTCAGCCATTTAAGAGTAGTGCAGTGGTGCGCAAATGAGATTGTGCAAACAATATTAAGAAAAATGTGAAAAGACAATTTTAAGTGAAATCTGCATTTTGCCATTATAGTGAGTAGCATGCAGAACCAAAACAATAACAGGTAACACTGGTTGCTAAGGAGATAGACTTTGGTGTAGTGGTGTAACAAGAGACTAAGGCAGTGGGGTATGCAAATGAGCAAAATTTACTGAATAGCAAAATGGGAGACAGTGTCCAACTGCACCTAACTGTGTAGGAGCTATAATGCAGTGATGTAAGCAGGATAAGCAACTGACATGAAAAGGGGGTGTGTCATGCTTGCGCTTGGTGCAAGCACATTGGAACTCAACTGCTTCCATTTGAGCTTAGCTAAGCACAGTTAAGGAAGAGGGTGTATCAAAGGCTGTATTTACTTATTCCATGAAATAAGGAGCGTATTTGCATCCAGGGGAGGGCCATTTCTACTTAAAATGTTTACTTTAGAAAAACGGGTTTGTGCAGCATGCACTGGCAGGTCTTAAAAAAAGAAAGAAAAAAAAAACGGAAATAGCAGAGCTGCTTACATTTGGGCAGTGGGTTTACATGACACACGCAGGGCTTAAAAAGGGTGGAAATGGGAAGGGGAAAAATAAATGGGAAATAGCAGAATAAAAGCAATTAAGTAGAATTAATATAGCTGGCAGGTGGAATGTATCATAGTCAGCCAATCATACAGGCATCATCTGTAGCACAACAGCATATAAACTATGCAAACACCTTTCAGTCTAATATTTCCCAAAACTCTGCACCACTGGTATACACACTTGGGGGGATTTTAACTGACAAATTGTTAGGGGCTGCTGTCACTTTGATACATCAGTATGTGCTAGAGGCTGAGGGTGGTGAGGAGATTAATGTTGACAACTTCCCCAGACTGAGGAAGAGGAGAAGAGTGTTCAGATCCAGCGTAACCTACCATGAGCTACATGATCTGGAGATAGACCACTGCAGGGTGGACAGGGACATACTTCAGAAACTCAATGAGCTGTGTTGACCTCACCTCAGACCCAGAGCCAACAGAGGGGAACCCATCATAGTGGACACGAAGGTATGTGTAGCCTTAAGAATACTAGCTACAGGTACTTTCCAAAGACTTACAGGGGACATCATGGGGGACTCACAGGCATCTGCATCAAGGGTACTCCACCACTTCCTGGATGCCATGCTATCACATGTCATGCTTCCCCAGCAGCCCTGAGGAGAGGACCAGCAATATTCATCTCTTCCACTATGTAGCAGACTACCCAGAGGTACTGGGTGCCATAGACTGCACGCACATCCATATCAAAGCACTACCCAGTGAACAGGGTGGCATCTATGTAAACTACAAGGGCTTTCACTCCATTAACTGCCAGGTCATGTGCAATGTCCAGGGCATTATCATTAATGTGTGTGTTGGCAGCCCTGGAAGCTATCACAACTCCCACATCTAGCATTCTTCACAGCTGTACCAGAGATTTGCCAGGGGGGACATCACATATGGCCATCTGGTGGGGGATGCTGGGCTATGCAC
Organism: Protopterus annectens; assembly: GCF_019279795.1. Classification (NCBI taxonomy): domain Eukaryota; kingdom Metazoa; phylum Chordata; order Ceratodontiformes; family Protopteridae; genus Protopterus; species Protopterus annectens. The sequence goes on from NC_056739.1 coordinate 587,848,369, forward strand.
TGGAGATGTGGATGATGACACCCATCAGAAATGCACACACATGCACTCAAGAATGCCATAATGAGGCACATGCACAAACCAAAATTACTATAGTGCATGTGTTTGGGATGCTGAAGTCACAGTTCTGCTGCCTTGACATATCTGGTGGAGTCCTGCAGTACTCTCCAGCCACATGTGCACACATATTCATAGTATGTGCCATGCTACACAATATAATCCTGCGGAAACCGCTGCATCAGGAACAGCACGGGGAAGGGCCACTCAGTCCCTCACCATTGCCAAGGTCCCCACAGGTACAGAGGGACTCAGAGGAGGAACTCCCTGAGCCAGCTCATGTAGGTAAATGGAGGCATGTCCAGTATGCCCTGGCCTTGGCAAAGAGGGAACACATAACACACACACTGACACTGTAGGGACCTCAGGACTGACATCTCTCTCTGGCTTGATCACACAGTGAAATGGATGCAACACACATCACACTACCTGTACCTTACCATATAAAGTCAGTGTACTGCGTGCATCTGACATAGGAAGCCCTCAAGCACCATCCTCACAACTGCTGCAGGCACAAGGTAAGTCAATCTTCTTAACAATAAATGAATGGAGTAGTATGTTCTGGTAGCATATCTATGGTATCATTGCATTCATGCAAGGGAATGGCGTGGCCTACTGGGATAACAGCAGGCAACTGACAGCTATGTGGGACACCGGGAAATGTTTGCCCAATACTGGCTTCCCCATACTATGAAGTAGTACCCAAGGTGACAAATCCCACTGCAGTATATGTGGGGGGCCAACTAACTGGTGGGGTCATAGATCACAGGCACTGATGTCAATGTGGGGGTCCCATACTCACCCCTCAGCCTCACCCAGCATGTCAGCCATAGAAAACCATTATGAAATGTCTGGCAAAGGCCCATAAATAGTGACAATGATAAAATACCCCCCTACAGACTTACACAGTGATACCAAGATTAAGAGCTTTATTGCCAGGCAGTTATAGTTTTGTTTAAATATGACCTATATGGGATTATTACTGTCATATTATCTGGTTTATTCAGTACAAACCATACACAAAACAGTTTTTGTACTGGCAGCTGACTCTCTACTACTTTTATATTTATTTGGTATGATTATTACAAACAGGATTGTTGTTCACCAGCCTTGCGACACAGCCTTTGCAGCCTACTTGCATAGGCTTCCTGATTCACAGCCCGCTTAGCTGCAGCTGTAAGGGAAATAGAGAAATATTTAGCCATACCTATCCATCATATACACAGGTAGGACATTATTAAACAGTTACTGGCATGAGTAATTACACACTGCTGGGACATCCCCCCTCTGCCTTGATTCTTGGACCCACTGGTCCAAGAGCTTCCTCTTCCTCTGTTTCAAGTCGGCATAGTAGTGCCTGACCTGCTCACCAGTCCGAAGGATACCAGTGGCACTGGTGAAGTCACGGATGAGATGGTCCCAAGCTTCTGCTTTATATTGGGAGCCTCGGTACTGGCCCTGCCGCAGTATCTTATCATTTTTTTTACCAGGAGTCCCACCATGACCTTGGACTCCTGTATGCGCCAGCACTGTGCACAGAAGCACATTCTGTCTCCAAATCCAGCTATCCTGCCTACAGTGGGAAGCTGCAACCAGTTATGAGGTGTATTCCCACCTGTGGGGTTTAAATACATCCGATGTCCTGCCCTTTGCCATGATTGGATGGTTTTGAATATGCTGAGCTAAGCTAAACTATGGGCAAACCTGCTTAGCTAAGGTTGGCATTGCTTAAAGGGGCAAGCTCAGCACTGCTTATCAATGGGCAAATCCATTTAGCTGGGCTACTCATTGCTTAGCAGTTATATTTACATAATGCTTACACCTGGTAAGCAGAGCTGTGCAATGCTTAGCATTGCTTATTTTTCATTTTATAGACTATCTGCTGCATGGCATTGATTCATCATTCATTACATATTATAAATTTGTTTACTGTCCCTGAGATCCCCCAGTGTGCTTTCATTTCATTTATTCATGTGTAACTATATTGTATGGGGCACTTGTGTTTTTATGGGGATTTCACAACTTTATCAAAATGACACCTCACATCTGAACATAATGCAGTACTCTGGTTAACAAATAAATGTAATTTAGTAGGAAATACTAAAAAATTTGTTTATGTACTGCTTTCACATGTAAGAGGTGAATGGGTTATAGTGGGGATTGAACCAGGAATGATTACTTGCAAAGCGTATGCTCTAACCACTACGCTATTGTAATGCTGTTTATGTTGGATGTCTCTTGCTATTTAACTTCTTGTGTTGTTTAAGCTGTTTTAAGTGTAGCTAAACAATGGGCACAGCCATGCAGCTATGCCTAAACTTAACGCATTTATAAAAATAAAAGTCTTGTTGTGTTATTTGGATAGGTATGTATATTTCTGTGCATTATCAGAACTCAGCTGGCTGGATTCTTGGAAGAAAGACAATTAAATGCACTATGCAGTTATGATATGTCTGCATCTTGCATCCATTAAGGTGAGTGTTGGGTTATCAGGTGCTTTTTCCAAACCTGGAGCAGAAATTACAGCCCATGCTTAAAGTGTGCCTCCATAACAGGGACTTTGAGGTGGGGAATAACATTATAGATAACATTGTGGACAGTATGTATAACAGCAGAAAGACTGTCTATGTGAACACCCATCACTACCTACAGAGTGATTGGTGCCCACCCGGAGATAAGAATAGTCACCTACAGGCTGCTAGCACAAAGTTAAGACTTTCTCATTCTGATCTACCTGTAAAGAATCTTCCCCTATGAGCATTCAGTCTCTCAAAGACAAGCAAAGGTGGTCATGAAGAAGACCTACACTGACTGGCCAGAGGAAGAGAATGAACAGTTGATCTTTTGAGAAAATGTCAGAAGAACTTTAAATAAAGGAGAAAAGGATGAAAATTGATCTTTCATTTAACTATGATTCAGAAGGCTGTACTCTCATTTTTGTTGCATGAAAAATCAGAAGCCTGTGGCTTTTATTCTTATAGCAAATTATTGGATTAATTTTCCATTAGTAACTATATAACATAGTATGGGGGTGGGGCTGCACTTTAGTGGTACTATTCTTGAAATGAGACTTTAACTTGAGGTTCCAGCTCCATGAGTTAGTGGAATCTTATCCGAATGTTGAAGATACCATGGTGCTTATCCACAATAAGAGTATGGCAATTTCTCTGGCATCCTTCCCAAAGTTCCCCAGACTGCATAATTACCAAAGGCAAAAAGTAATGTGATTAACCTGATAAACAAAAGTACATAAACTGGAGCAACAGTTTTGTCTAACAGACAATCAGTCATGGTGTGGTTACTGTTAAAGCCAACATTTACATCATTTAGGCTGATAAAGTAGAAACAATTTAGTTATTTTCTAAAACCTTAAGACTTCTTGTCACTGGAGGAAAACATGCAGAACTTTGCATGTCTACTCCCATCCTCCCATACTGCTTTCAGGGAATGTGACATGACAGGATTCATTCCATGATACAGATAAACCTGTAGCCATTATGTTTCTGATGTGTCTTTCTGCTTTTCCCGGTTAGGGGTCACCACAGCGGAACTCCGGTCCGCTAATGATTGGCAGTTGATTTTTACATGCCGAGTTGCCAGTCCTGATGCACAAGGTATGCCCATTCTCGCATGTCTCCACGCAGAAGACACTCTAGCTGAGAATCGAACCGGACAGCGTCTTACTGTGAGGTGACAGCGCTAGCGCAGCACCACCACTGCAGATAGCCATTATGTTTCTGATACATTTATAAAACAGGATTCTTGTGTTAAGTCAGGCTCCTGCTATGGTGCACCTGTGATTGCTGGTAGTTATCTCAAACTTCCTATGCTGTATCTCTGATTGCTAGCAATACTGACCCCTGAGAATGTCTGGATATTTCCCATTGTATACTGGGGTTCTATACATAAATGTTCAAAGCTGGTTAGTTTCTCTTGATTAGTTTTCAGTCCCTTTACCACTGTCTGCAATCAAACTTTGGAATTTTATAGGAATGTTGGAAGCAGTGTAAAGTTTTGTGATTTGAAAAGGAAAGTTTTATGTTTTGTGATTTGAAAGGGAAAGTGTATCTTCTTTATTGGCTATATAGTAATAGACAATAGAATAGCAAAAGAGAGAAGCCATGGAGTTCTGAAAACTTCTTTTTCAATTTAAGGTTTGGATGAGTCATAATCATTACAATAAAGGAGCAAAACCTTGTATTCAAATAGAGCAGATACTCTGAATATTCACATCGCACAGAACATCTTCCCTTTGAGTGCTTTGCACATTTGTATCTGTGACTCAGAAAATATAATGCCGTGGTCAGTGACACCATCTCAGCTTAGTGAAAGTGAAATAAAAGGACAACATTATGGATTACACAGGAAATATTTACTCATGTTGACATTTGTACACAGCATTTAGTACGTTTCTCTGGCTCAATTTCCAATTTCGGTTCCCTCTGAAAATGGATTCTGCTGGTAGTGATAAGCCAGTTAACAAGATATAAACAAGTAGTTGAATAAAGAAAATGTAATTCAATTAAACATATAAATTACTTGTTGTATAAATGAGATGCAAAAGATGCATCTGTGTATGTATGTATGCATGTATGGTACAAGTACTGCAAGGAGTAACGTACTTTAAATACCAGCAGGAGAGGGATGTTTGTTATATTACAGAATAGGAGGGGTTCAGCGAGTATTAGCAATTCTTTCTGTCTTCAGTACCTAATTATAAAAATGGTGATAGGACCAAATGGTGCCCAAAGCAATGCATGCTGGAGTGTGATGCAATGGGGACTGCTCAACACCCAGATGTTTTTCAAATGTAGTGCAAATATTAGCATAATTACAACTGCAGTTTCAGTTGCAAGCATACTTGCAAATTAATGTATAGCCCCAATCTCAGGTAGATAAGCATTAGCACAGTTACCAAACCTTTACACGGGTGTACCGAGTGCAGCATTTCTGTACATGAAGGTATAGTGTAGCACATGACATCCACAGGTATGACCCAACACACAGGTGACAGAATCAAAACAGAACCTTATCTGAATGCAGAGGACATGTTTACGTATGCCACATGAAAAACATGCAGAGTGACTCTGTGCACACAAAATAATACATAGTGATTACCAACTAACCAACTACTACAAAATCTGTCTCACTAAAACAGAAGCATCTTTAAACTACAGAAATGAGCAGTACAACCCACAAACACACTGCTAGATATTGCAACTACAGTATGTCAGTGATGCACAGATACACACACACACACACACAGACACACACACACAGACACACACATACACACACACACACACTGCAGTTAATAATGTGATATCTAATCTATGGAGTTGGTCAATTAATTAATTGTTAACATTTTCAACATAGTATTTTCTTACTATATAACTGATCACTGACAATCACAGTTTGACATGGTCTCATTTATTTTAATCAAAGTGAAACATGCATTGTTGCAGATTATCCATATCTATATCATGAAGTAATTTTAAGCCTTCATTACATTCAACAAAACATGCCATCCTGCAGTTGCTCATTGTATTTCTTCTTTCCTCCTAGCACCTTAAACATGAGGATTGACTAAAATTAAGATTGGAAAGGTATAATGAATGAGCAAGAAGTCACTTTGACTAATGAATGCAGACGCAGAAACAAGGCAGTGATTTGTAGTGACTTTGCAGTAGAGTGCACATTAGTAAGTTTACTTAGGCTGTTGCTTTGTCATGAACTTCATAACACTTGAGATTTAATAGGTTTTCAGAATCACACAGAATCACACACCCAAGCAACAATTATCTGAGCACAAAATATTAAAATTACAGCTAGAATATCAGTTTTTCTTTAGTATAAAAATTGAAAGAAGTCAGACATTATTATCTAAAATTCCCATATGAATGTGTCCCTAGTTTCACTTTGTGGAAGATACATTACTTTTCCAAGTTATGTTACACAGTCACAGTTAAGCCTTGCTGGTGTGGAAGGTACATCACATTTGTAATTTCTGTCACACAATCACAGTGAAGCCTTGCTTATGTGGAAGATATATTACTTCTCAAAGCTGTATCACACAATTATTGTAAAGCCTTACTGATGTGGAAGACGTATTACTTCTTCAATTTGTTTTTATTCACTCAATCAGTAAAGCCTTGCTAGTGTGGAAGATACATTACTTATCTGCATGTTTTTAGACAATCACTGTAAAACCTTGCTTGTGTAGAAGATACATTACTTCTCCAATTCTATCACACAATCACATTAAAGTCTTTGCTTATGAGATTTTGAAGCTTAGTGTGTTATCAGCCTCTAAGTCATACTTCATGACAGAAAGAGAAGTGTTTAGTGTAATCCTTATGCATATCTGGCAAGTAGATATCAGTAAGGTGAATCTAGTATGGTCATAGTTTGTGGTCCATCCATGTCCCTGCTGGGCAGGGGCTTTGGGTGCTGACTTGTCTAAACATGGGCTAACTTTTGACTAGGCTTATAAGGGCCTCAGGGCCATTAGCCTAGTAACTTCCTATGATCATTGAGCTTATGGCACTAATAACATTCTGTATCAAAATTGTACTGGATGGCATTATATTAGTTTATGAAGTACTAATTGTTAGTTTACTGCTGTAGAGCAACTCTACAATACCCAGAAGTCTTCCTGAAGGCATTTTTCTTTGTCTATATATATTTATTTATAATTAAAACAAAAAATACATATCATTACTGAAGGTGTTAATTTATTAAGTGCTTTTATTCCTGTATTCATGGAACTTCATGAGAATAAACAACACACAGATCAGTTCCTGTTTCTTATATTCACAGTGCTATCAATTAAAAACAAACCATTTAACCTTTAATCAATTAAAAATTAGTTAATCAAAAAATATATCATGTACTTAGAACTCATAGTTTCACAGACATGTAACAATCATAAGTGTCAGTGTAAAAAAAAATAATCATTAATGTCATCCAACCTTGCAACTTACTCATCCATTTGATGAATAAGAATTAAAAATAAAAACAAATGTGTATATTATTCAGGAGATATTTAAACACTATCAGGTCTCAAATTCAATATGCTTCTAATAGATACTTTATCATTAATGCCTGGGGAGGTGGCATCAAACAACATCTGCTAATGTAACTCATGTTTTTCCAGGTATGCCTCTTAATTACATCCCCCACATCTTTATCAACCTTCCTAAAATACAGAAAATAAACTTAAAACCAATGCACACTTTCCATATTTAAGTAATGCATTTCTTTCATCTTATTTTTGAATAGAGTAATGTGTTGATAGGATCTATTTTTTTAATTCATATTCTATCTTCCCTATGTAGAAGGCAACACAGGTCAGGCAAGTACCTGCATAAACAACTCCAGTAGTAGTACAATTAAATCTGACATTAATGATAATGACTCTTAATGAACTGAAACATGAACCAAATTTAAATATTCTCTTTAACTCCAATACAAGCCCTGCTTAGTGCATAGAGTTTTGCCAATGACATATGTATAGTGACAGAAAACATGTCTTAATCTGTAAAATATGTATGATTTATATTTCTGCTGTAATGATACTTCATGCAAATATATTTTGGATATGAGCCCTAAGCTCCATTCTGAAATTAATTAATATACCAACCCTTGATAGAAAGTGAAAATGGCAAACTGAAATAGTGAAATATTGAAAGAATCCCACAGTTTGCACCTACTTTTAAAAGGCCATATATTAGTATTTTTAGATGTGTTAAAAATATTGACGGAATGGGTCTATATTAAATCAACGAATACTTAAAATAGCGAACGCTGATTTATCAACTCTTTAAAAGTGAATGCTGACAATCTCGACACAGAACAGGGATTTTTTTTTCCCAGGGAAAACAATTCCTGGGCCGTTTTCAGGACTTTGCCATTTCCTTCACTGTGGTGGGATCTCTGAGTTGGTATACTTAATTAAGGGGGCTGTGGGGGGCACAGCCCTCCACTTTATTTTGTGTTCTGAACTTTTTTTTTTTTTGGTGGAACAGAGATTTTTTTCCCCCTGGGAACAAAATCTCGGTTCCGAGTCTTCGAGATTGTCAGCTTTCACTTTTAAAGGGTCGATAAATCAGCATTCGCTATTTTAAGCATTTGCTGATTTAATATAGACCCAAAGGAATTACATTAGGATGTGTACATTAAACATACACCTGAGACTATTATTTTTACTCATCTATTTCTAATTCTGTAATGAATTTGACTGAAGTACATTACCCCCAGGAAACACCGAGGTTTGAAGTGTCATGTTTGAAGCGACAAAGTTGTTGATTTATCCAGTGAAATGTATCGTTTTTTTTACTTCTTAACTACAAATAAACTCTGAACACCTGGTGTATTAGACTGTGACAGTGAAATGACGGCACATGCCGATATCTTTCTCAACTCATTGTAAGAGCTCTTGACAAAACTTCCACAGAACTATTTGTAGACATTCAGATATACTTTGCAGTTATTCACACCATTCTATCTTTATAGATATTGCTGCAGCTCAGTAATGACTTTGACTGCAGCACATTACTTGTTTCAGCACATGGAGTTTTGGTAGTGACATATTTGTAGAGACAATCTTTTGCTTTATCTGGTAAAATATACTGCATCTTAATGTATAATGGTAACTAATAAGCAATATATTCTATAATCTGCAACATTATAATTTAATGTACTACATTGCCAGTCTATTTAATTTTGTTCCTCTGTGCTTGCTGATGATCTGGGTGGTCACTCTGATCTGAACCACAATCTTCCCCTTCAGGATGAGAGATTATATTGGCATGATCATCATCCTGGTAACCACCAGAGGATTTTTATTTGTAGCCTTAACTCTCACTTGCATGCTGCATAAGTTGTCTACGGTCATTGTGTAGGGGGTGGGTGTGCAATGGTTGTAGAAGAGACTGCTATCTACATCTGTCAATGAGGTAGCCCGTTCACTTCAAGCAGAAATTTCATGCTAGCTCACCAGCTTTTATTCAAACATAAAACCTGCCCTACCCTCCACAGTCCATATCACTGACCATTTAATAGTGATCATATAAACTCTTGTTGCTTTCAAACAGATTCATTCTGGTTCTGTAAATACCTCTTATGTCTGATTTGGATGATCTTGAATGAAATAAACACTCAGTAATGTATTTTATCTTGTTGCTCACAGATACAAACCATACTTCTTAACCTCGGAGCACAAGAAATCTAGACAAAGCCAAAATTAAAGGTGTGGGGGGCAAAGGTCCGAAAATAGGGACAAATTAAAAAAAACTGCTTGTATAAACTTAGAGAGTTGCTAGAATAAAATATGTTGTATTACCATGCAGTTTCTGAAGGATATGAAGTATGAAACTTAAATGGCTGTCATTATTTAGGGAGTTTAGTCCTCAATGATTTGCAAGAAAACCGCATGACATTAGCTTTGAGCATTTAGAAACATTAACTTCTCTTAGCTTGCTTGGCAATGGTATACATGAAATAAAGAAAGGCTCATTCAGGAAACTATCTCTGCTTTATGAACTTTATTTGGGAACCTTATGGGAACCTTTCACAGTAAAAATGCTTTTTCGGTGAACATGTTACACCTTCCATTTGTAGTGATGACATTGTTTCTGAAAGAGAAAATGTGAATATTGAAAACCTTTGCATACTAAATGTGAGATGCTGTATTTTACTGTATGACACTTAAGACACATCATATTGATATCAAATAAATAAGACATTTGGATGGATTGTTTTAGTCAAGAACAATTCTGTCCTGGAAGAGATTTATTTTAAACGTGTCACAAATTTTGGTGAAAAAATCTCACATTATACTAGATTTCTCAGAATTAAATCATCTAATTTTTTTACAACTGAAAGACTTGTACATCAGTTCATCAAAACACTACAAGGCTTCAGAAAGCATGTTTCAAAATCTGAGACGTTTAAAATTAACAAAGTCTGAGTTTACTTACTTCACTCCTCAAATGTTTAATGATCTGTTTTTTTTCTTAAAGTGCTTGTAATTGCTGTGCAGAAAATTGCAATATTGTCCCCTGATCTCTTTAAAAACTCTGACAGTTTCAAGTATATTTATTTTTACCAGGCCATATTCCACTGTGATTGTCAAAATGCATGGATGATTTCCCAGGCAGTTGCAAGAAGGAACATGATATTAAACCTGGAGAGTGCAAAGTGTTTCTTTCCTGAAAAAGACCTGTAGCATTGCCTTAGCAAATTCATTTTTTTTCTTGGTAGCATTATTCCCATCATGCTGTTCATGATATTTGCTTTAGTATACAAAATGGCTGGATGAAATATTGCCTGTACATTTTGGCATTTTCAGAGCTCAGCTAGGAGAATTGCTGGGACAAAGACACATAAGAGTCCAGTACAAGTATGATGTATTTTTATCCTACAACAGTAAGGATGAGTGATGTGTTATTGACAATCTCCTTCCAAACCTAGAGCAGAAGGGATGCGCCTCCATACCAGGGACTTTGAGGTAGGGAAAGACATGGTACATAACATTGTGGACAGTATCTAAAGCAGCAGGAAAATAATCTTTGTGGGTACCCATTATTATCTATGGAGTGAACGACACTCCCTGGAGATGAGAATGGTCACTTGCAGACTGCTGGAAGAAAGCCTGGACCTTCTCATTCTGGTGCTCTTGGAGGGGATCTAACCCTTTGAGATTTCAGCCTATAGTAAGGTTGATCAAAAAGGAGACTTATATAAACTGGCCAGCTGAGGAAAGTGAGTAGCTGATCCTTTGGGAAGAGCTGAGAGACTTTAAATGAAAAAGATCACAATAAAAATAGATCTTTCATTTAACTGACTCATTTGGATGCAGACACATTTTTGATAGGGAATATCAAAAGGCTGTTGGTTCTAGTCCCAAAGCAAATTGTTGTATTCATTTTGTAATAGAAAAAACTATAGTGCAATGTATGGGTGTATGTGTGTGTGTGTGTGTGGGGGGGGGCTGCACTTCTGAAATATCATTTCTGAAATTACATGTTAAACTTGAGGTTCTATCTACATGAGTTGGTGAAATCTTATGTTGATGTTAAAGATACCACAGTACTTACCAGAAAGAAGTATATGGGAAGTTTCTGGAGTCCTGGTCAGTTTTCCTGGACTACATAATTATCAACAAAAACAAGACTCATGTGAGTATCCTAGTCAACAAAAGTACATAAACTGGGTCAACAGTATTGTCTAAAAGCAAAAATGTTATGGTACAATTACCGTTTCATACAGCATTTCAGTAGGATTAGATCAACTGTAAAAACATAAATGAGTAGTTAAATTAATAAATAAAACAAAACAGCTGAAAGTACATTGCAACAACTGCAAGGAATAACATACTCCCCCAAGATTCATGAAAGCTAAAGCTCCGTGCAGGAACAGTGTAGCAGCTTCCGCACGGAGTTCAGACACAGAGCGATTCAGCAACACCTGATCCGATGTGCATGAGCCTGTCTACACTGTTCCTGCATGGAAGACTGTGCGGCATGCTAATCACCTCATTTGCTGTTGAAAACCATGCAAATGAGGTAAATTAGTGATTCAGGAAGCTGCCAGGTCAGTGCAGTGCAGAAATGTGTTCAGTTACTAACTGAGCACATTTCTGCAAAAAAGGAAACGGAGGCATGACAGCACAAATAAATGCATGTATTCACATCTGTAGGCATGCCAATGGCCAGATATATGGCCACTGGCATGAATAAATGTTTAATCTTAATAAAAAATATTATTATTTTTTTTTTTGTGGCTGATCTTGGATGTTTAAGCATAGGTCAGTGGCGAGCAAACATGATTGTGCCGAAAATAACAAAAAAATGTGAAAACCCAAGTTTAAAGAAAATCTGCATTTGGCCATTATAGTCTATGGCATACAGAATCAAAACAATACCAGGGAACAGTGGCTGTCAAGGGGAAAGGCTCTGTGTTAGTGCAGTATCTATGGGCTAAGGCAGTGGGGTATGCAAATGAGGGGAAATTTACTGAATCACAAAATATTCCAAAGTCCAAAACCTGCACATCACCGTGTAGGTGCTAGAACAGGATCTTGTAGGCAGGAGGAGCATCTAACATGAAAAGGGGGTATGTCATGCTTGCTGTAAGCACATTGGAGCATTGTTGCCTGGGTTTGCACTTAGTTAAGCCCAGCTAAGCAAGGGGGGGTGTCTGAAGCTGTATAACTTTGTTTACTCCAGCTAAACGTGTTTGCATGGCATGCACCAGGTCATAAAAAAAAAAAAAAAACAGGAAATGGCAGCATAGTGTATATGTAAGCAAGGGTGTGTGTCCGAGTCTGTATAGCCTAGTTTACCTCACCTAAATGAGTTTGAGTGGCACACACCAGGATTTAAACCACAAAAATAAAAATAAAAATACAGGAAATGGCAAGTGGAACAAGAAAAAAAAGGGAAATGAAATAGAGGCACTCAAATACAAGTAATAGAGCTGGCAGGTGGAATGTATCATGCTCAGCCAATCACACAGGCAGCATCTGCAGCACACCACTATAAACTATGCAAACACCTTTTAGTCTGTTTTTTTCCCACAAACCCTATATCACCGGTGTACACAGATGGAGACATTTTACCTGACAAAACTAACAAAATGTTAGGGGCTGCTGTCACTCTCATACATCAGTATGTGCAAGAGGCTGATGGTGGTGAAGAGCACAATGCTGACAGCTGCCCCAGACTTATGAGGAGGAGAAGAAGAGTGTTCAGGCCCAGGGTAATCTATCAGGGGCTACATGATCTGGAGATAGTAGAACACTACAGAATGGACAGAGACATACTGCAGCAAATTGTGGAGCTGTGCTGGCCTCGCCTTACATCCAGAACAAACAGAGGGGATCCCATCCCAGTGGATACCAAGGTATGTGTAGCTCTAAGAATACTAGCTACAGGTACTTTCCAAAGACCAACTGGGGATATCATGGAGATCTCACAGGCATCTGCGTCCAGGATACTCCACCAGTTCCTGGATGCCATGCAACCACATGCTGAGGCGCGCATTAAATTCCCCACCACTCGTGAGGAGAGGACCCACAATTTGCATCTCTTCCACCATGTAGCAGACTACCCATAGGTACTGGGTGGCATAGATGGCACAAACATCCACATCAAAGCACCACCTGGTGACTGTGGTAGAGTCTACATAAACTGCAAGGGGTTCCACTCCATCAACTGCCAGGTCATTTGCGATGCCCAGGACATTATCATGAATGTGGGTGCTATCTGTCCTGGAAGCTATCATGACTCCCACATCAGGCATTCCTCACAGTTGTATCAGTGGTTTGCCAGGGGGGACATCCCATATGGCCATTTAGTGGGGGATGCTGGCTATGTACTGGAGCCATGGATGATAACACCCATCATAAATACACACTCACACACAAAAGAACACCATAATGAGGCACATGCACAAACCAGGGTCATTATAGAGCATATGTTTGGGATGCTCAAGTCATGGTTCCACTGCTATGACATATCCGATGGAGCCCTGAAGTACTCTCCAGCCACATGTGCACACATGGTCATAGTATGTGCCATGCTACACAATATGATCCTTCGGAAACAGTTGCAGCAGGAACAAAATGGGGAAGGGTCATACAGCCCCCTATTGCCAAGGCCTCCACAGGGACAGAGTGACTCGGAGGAGGAACATTCTAAACCTGCCCCTGTAGGTAGATGGAGGCATGTCCAGTATGTCCTGGCCTTGGCAAAGAGGCAACACATGCCACATACAATGACACTGTAGGGCCTCAGGGACTGATCTCTTTCTCTGTCTGAATTGCACACACAGTAAAATGAATGCCAAACATCACACCACCTATACCTGACCATGTATAGACAGTGTATTGTGTGCATTTGACATAGTCAGCCCTCAAGCACCACCCTCACAACAGCTACAGGCAAAAGGTAAGATGGTCTCTGTAACAAAATAAACTAATGGAGTGGAATTTTCTGATAGCATGTCTATGGTATTGATCAAGCATGTAAGGGAATGGGGTGGCTAACTGGGATAGCAGCAGACAACTGACAGCTCTGTGGGTCAGCAGGATATGTATCCCCAATACTGCCCTACCCACACCATGCAGTACCATCCTAGTCGACAAATACCTCTGCAGTATATGTGGTGAGCCAAATAACTGGGGGGTCATAGGTCACATGCATGGATGTCAAAATGGGGTACCCATACCCACCACCAACCCCACACAGCAGATCAGCTGTAGGCAACCATACAGAAATGCCTGGCAAAGGCCCCCACATGGCAACATCCATGAAATCCCCACCTACAGACCCTTACACAGTGATATCACAGCAGGTCTGGCAGTGGCAGTATGGTTTTGAAAGGTAAGAAGTCTAAAACTACAAATGTCTATGCGAGAACAATCTGACCTGTGGTTGATACTATTATGCCTGTAGTCTGAAAGATAGGGCTCACCACTATGCTACAACAGACCAAAATGTTAAGCAAATATCAGCACAGTCTGTGCTGATGTGTATTCTGTAGAGTTGTGTCACCCCCCCATAGTCCCATAGAAATGCAGTAACATGTTTGTAGACTTAAGCAGCATCCAGCTGTCACCCAGAGTGATGGCACAATAGTAACAAAAAGCAATTGAAAGTAACACCCACATTCAACTTACGGGTGCCATCCCAGGGATGTCTCCTGCCAGCAGCCTAGGAACATATGATCCTCAGAATGCACTGTTCTGCAACAGATGGCCTGCATCTGTCACACCTGGCCTAAAGGCCTCTGGGAAACACCAATGCCTCACACACAGTGCCATTCAGGGAGTGTCATGGGGTCCATAACACCAACATAACATAGTCCACAAAATGCAAAGAAAGGCCATGCTGACAACTGCTAGGAGCAAACTTGCCAGCCTCAGGGAGCCTGAAATCAGGACAAAGCCATCAATAATGGGGTGATGAAGGTCCATAGAGAAGGACACCTGAGAAATACTGCTCTAATAATGTTATAAAATTGATGGAATGATTTGTAGTAGCATGGAATGTCTGATGGGTACAAAGTCTGAAACTGCAATGTCAACTGTCAGTAATATCTGACTTCAACCCTGAGTGATTTGCAAAACACTGTTTCTGGAAAACCACACTTGTTTGGGTAATCAACAAGATATATGAGTCATGGATGTGGACATTCTGTGATACTCTGTACAGTCGACAGGCAGGGCTAGGAGTTTAAACATGGGAATGCACTCACTGCAGGCAGGCCTAACCCTGGAAGATGGTGACATGTCTGCACCTGCAGAACCCTGGGCCACAGCCATGGGGAGTAAAACACCCCTCCCTGATCACTCATCCTATGCACATCCTGACCCCAACATGTGGCCAGCCAAGCAAAATGAGGTGGGCCATACATATATGTGTGAGAAACACACACCTCCAGGCTGGTCAAACAGTCTGACACATGCAAGACCCACCAAGTGCAGTCAACCATTGAGGAGAGCCCAATGCAATGTACTGGTAGCTATAGGCAAACGTATCTGCCCTGGAACCCCCCCCCCCATATCCTATCCCCTACAAAGTTATCTGGAGTCTGCCTGTCACCTTGATCCTGTCTGACTTATATTACCCAACTGTGGACTGAAAATCAGACCAGGCCAGAACATAAATGCACAGAGATTCCTCCATTGTAATATATCACCATGGTGATGGACTATTTCCACAGCACCAGCAGTCAATTGCTTATAGGCACACCCTTCAACAGGCTGGATTGTGCAAGAATGCATAGCATTTGGTCCATAAACCTTGTGTGTGCATCATCCATCCTGTATTCCTCTGGCAAATCACTGTGATGATCTGAGGAGGTATGTCATGAGGTACTGAAACAATACACAACAGTGTCAAATGGCATATATGTCAGATGTCTGCTAAAACAAGCCCTGTAACCCTATCAACCCATATATTACTGAGAGAAATTGTTAAAATCATTGTCTGGCCCATTGTCCCCACATTTTGATAGTCTATCTCCAGAGATCCTGCACCAACAGGTTGAGCAGTATGGCTGTAGCACAAAACAAACCAGACTGGAGTACAACACTCCCTGGAATGGAGCCCCACATGTACTATAAAAGGACACACTGGGCATGCTCATAAATTTAGAGAAATGTCAGTAGCATCTAGGAATGAACAGGCCTTCCTCACTCAGTGCACTTCCCATTGCCCCATCTTAGCAGTACTGAAGATGTCTGTGACCATAGAAGTCACATTTGTTAAACCCAGCCCCATAAGCTCTGTGATGCATGCGATAACTGGATAACACTATAGTACAAACAGCTAGTTAGATAGGAGTTCTAATCTCAGTCCTGGCAAATATAAAAAATTGTGTGTGTGTGTGTGTGTGTGTGTGTGTGTGTGTGTGTGTGTGTGTGTGTGTGTGTGTGTGTGTGTGTGTGTGTGTGTTCACAATTAAAAGCTTTTGGGTCCATTCAAACCCAGTACACTTCCCCTTTCCCTACTCTAGCATTCATGCAGATATCAGTCATCTTAGAAGTGCCTTCCATCAGGCTTCAGCCCCATAAGCTCTGTGGCATGTGCGATAACTGCATAACACGATAGTACAAATAACTAGTTAGGTAGGCGGTCTAATCTCAGTCCTGAAAAATGTAAAAGTGTGTGTGTGTGTGTGTGTGTGTGTGTGTGTGTGTGTGTGTGTGTGTGTGTGTGTGTGTGTGTGTGTGTGTGTGTGTGTGTGTGTGTGTGTGTGTGTGTGTGTGTGTGACAGTTGTGTGTGCAAGACTGAGGGAATTGTGGGTTTGTTTGTTTATAATTTAAACAGTTTTATGTAATTCCCACCCATGACACTTCACAGTGCCCCACCTTATCAGTCCAGATGATGTCAGTCCCTTATCAGCAACCTTGGCCAGTTGTCACACCTATAAGCTCAGTAGTGCATGTGATAAATGCTTAACACTATAGTATAAATTATTAGTTTAAAATAATGAAAAGGAACAGTCCACTGAATAAAAGGTACTCGATACTGCTGTCCCAAAAGCCAAACACGAAACTCCAGCACAAGCACCAGTCCACACGATGTAAAATCAATACAGTTTAATTATATAAAATCTCCGTTATGCGCTTTCATCATACATAGACTTCATCAGAACAATAGTAGCATCATTTCAATCCCCTTATAAATGCATACATTTAATCACCTGACTATCTTTAATTAAAATTTAAGGTGCTAGTGCTGAATTCATTTTTTCTTTTATTTTATTCTTTTTCTACTTTCCCTGACCAGGAATGTTGACAAGAAGAACATATATATATAATTCCATAAATATCCAATGCATGTAAATAAATAATATACATAGATACACTATATATTTTTAAATACAATGCATATAAATATTTAATATACAAAAATACACTGAATATTTTTAAATACACTAAATGTCATGGTACCTTAATATTGTTACCCACTAAAAAATGTCTTCCCTTGTGAATGTTCTCTACCCCTCAGTGACTCTCCAAATATAATGTTTAGTTAAGTCAATCAGGAATTGTCCAATATAGGTTTAATTGAAATGTGTTCGTTGATTCCTGGATACACAGAAGCATTGAGTTTGATTTGCCACCTAACTTCCTTGTCACTGACTGCCTTTTTGATGTCACCCCCTCTCACATTATGTTTGACTAATTCTAATATGCCAAATTTAAAGGATACACAGTCCTTACTACTGTTCAAATGTTTCCATAGGGCGTTGTTGTCATCGTGTTTCTTAATACTATAATAGTGATCATAAATCCTATTACGTAAACACCTAACAGTCTTCCCTACATAATAGCAGGGACAATGTGTGCATACAGCTAAATACACCAAATATTTAGACCTGCAATTGCCCTTCTGAAATATAATATTAATTTTATTATAATTATGCAGAGTAGTACTTGTAACATCAATAATATATTGGCATTGTTGGCAAGTGCCACACTTAGTGGTGCCACCACCGTCACTCCCATAGCTTGTGTCATGTTTCCTCTCCAACAAGAGTTTCATATTGAACCCATTCTTGTGAACAAAATGTGGCTCATTCCCTACTAAATTCAAAACAGTACTATCAGCCTTAAGAACTGCCCAATTTTTCTGTATAATCCGCTTGATATCTCCACAATGGGAAGAATGTTGAATAACACATGCCTTATTGTACTTTCCTGTACCACCATCAGTGGTTGTAATGTTGACCATAGCTGTTTCAAGACCACCTCCTGACCCCAGCAGGGGCTTATACTTAATTCCCCATTGGCTCATCACATACTCACTAACATCTTTAATCATATCAGAAGGATACCCTCTTTCAACAAAAAAAGTACCTATTTTCCTCAACTCAATTTCCAAATCATTAACATTAGAGGTCATCCGAGCAACTCGGATGCATTGCCCTTTGACAATATTCCTTTTCTGGGCCCAGGGATGGTTACTGGAAAAGTGTAAATAGGAGTTACTAAAAGTATTTTTCCTAAAGATGTTGGACTTAAATTTTCCATCCTGAATGGTAAGTTGTACATCCAAATATGAGATGGTTTTCCTGTCCTTATTAAAGGTAAATTTAAGATGTTCACTACAGGTGTTAAGGTAGTCAAAAAACTTGTCTAATTCCTGTGTGTTACCCCTCCAGAGAAGAAAAATATCATCCAAGAAACGGAGGTAACAAGAAATATACTTATACGACTCAGAATTGAATATATATTGCTTTTCCCAGTCAAACACCACCATGTTGGCGTATATGGGGGCACAAGCTGCCCCCATCGCAACACCCTTAACCTGCTTGTAATACTCCCCTTCATAAAAAATATAATTGTGTGCCAACACTATCTCCATAAATTCTAATACCAATAGAGTCTTGTCCCTCGATAGCAATCCAAGTCCGAAAATACTCTCATGAAATCTGTCCAACCCTTCCTCCTTGGGTATATTAGAATTATTATATCCTTTAAATATGGCATATTAGAATTAGTCAAACATAATGTGAGAGGGGGTGACATCAAAAAGGCAGTCAGTGACAAGGAAGTTAGGTGGCAAATCAAACTCAATGCTTCTGTGTATCCAGGAATCAATAAACACATTTCAATTAAACCTATATTGGACAATTCCTGATTGACTTAACTAAACATTATATTTGGAGAGTCACTGAGGGGTAGAGAACATTCACAAGGGAAGACATTTTTTTAGTGGGTAACAATATTGAGGTACCATGACATTTAGTGTATTTAAAAATATTCAGTGTATTTTTGTATATTAAATATTTATATGCATTGCATTTAAAAATATATAGTGTATCTATGTATATTATTTATTTACATGCATTGGATATTTATGGAATTATATATATATATACATATATGTTCTTCTTGTCAACATTCCTGGTCAGGGAAAGTAGAAAAATAATAAAATAAAAGAAAAAATGAATTCAGCACTAGCACCTTAAATTTTAATTAAAGATAGTCAGGTGATTAAATGTATGCATTTATAAGGGGATTGAAATGATGCTACTATTGTTCTGATGAAGTCTATGTATGATGAAAGCGCTTAACGGAGATTTTATATAATTAAACTGTATTGATTTTACATCGTGTGGACTGGTGCTTGTGCTGGAGTTTCGTGTTTGGCTTTTGGGACAGCAGTATCGAGCACCTTTTATAAATTATTAGTTTGGCAGGGGTTCTACTCTTGTATCTGGCAAATTTGTGTGTGGGTATGTATGTGTCCCCAGATCTCTTATAATGCCTTCAGCATTCATTGGGCTCTCATTGATGTGGAACTTACTGGGAACTGAGTGTTTTACCAAGGGGGATGATGATGCGTTTTGTGATGTTAAGCTGCTGGCCATGGTTTCCACATCACTCATTGGTCTCAGTGAGGCCTTTCTGTAGGATGTCTGCGTCACTTGTGGAGTTCATGATAGCTCCCAGCTTGCAGTCCTCTGTGAACTTGGTCAGCCAGAGTTCCTCTGTGTTGGCCAGGACTCCTGAGACATAGATGCTTGATAAGACACTATCCACTACTGATCCTTGTGGCACTCCACACATGACTGCTTGCCAGTCTGACTTGGAGTTTGCCACTGTCACACTTGTGTGTTATGTGAACCAATTTGCAAACCACCCACTGATAAAGGGGCTGATGCTTAGTTTGTTGGGTTTATCAATAATACTTGACTGAGGAATGGTATCAGAAGCCTTGGCCAGATTGAGGTAGGCTGTATGCAGTGCCTTACTGTCATACACAGCCCTGATGACTCACTGAAAGACATCAACCAGGTTGAGCAGGCATGATCTGGCATTCACAAAGTCAAACTGTGTGGGGTCCAGAGTTAGGAGATCCCCCATATCTTGATCAATCAGTTCTCTGATGATGCGCCCATACCCGTACATAGTAGACTTGTCAGGCTAAGGGCTCAATAATCCCCAGTGTCTGTAGACGCTACCCCTTTATGGAGAGGGATGACTGTAGCAGTGTGCCATTTTGGAAGGATAGAACCTAAGGTGAGGCTGTGACTGACCAGGGCACACAGATGTGGTGCCAGGTCTCTTTGTATGTCATGTAGAACATAGCCATGGATATGTTGGGGTCCCATGAAAGCTGTATCCATGCTTGTGGACAATGCAGGTCTAACCTAGCCTGCAGTAATGCTGGGTGCCTGGCATTCATCTGCCATTGTGATTGTCCACTTGGGGGAAGAGGGGTAAAGCTGGCACTGAATGTATTGGCAAGCTTGTGGCCAATATCTGTTGTCTTAGGATAGGAATTAGCATTATGCAGTAACTCACAGCACTTGTGGTTATTGCCGTGGATGTTGCTGATAAAACTATCAAAGGCTCTGGTGATTGTCATCAGTGTCTGCTGCAAATCTGTCTTCATAGCTGCCTGTAGGTGATACCATGAGGGATTCCAAGTTGTGTTTGAGGCTAATAAGGAGGTTCACCAGTCTTGGGACACCATCTTTTTCTGCAACAGTGTCCTTCTTCTGTTGTACACTTTAGTAATGACAGGGAACCATCACATTGGCTTCCAGTGTTTGGAGGACAGTGTATGTGTTTTGTTGGCTATGGCTAGCATCATGCATCCATGTACATGTTTGTGCAGTGCATATGTGTATGATGCAACAGTCATGCAGCTATTTCCCAATGCTCTGGGTGCAGTGAAGTCATCCACCCGCTTTTATGACTACAATGTCAGCATTGGAGAGGTTTTGCAAGATGGTTACCTTTATGAGTGCTGTGGGTGAGACATTGAGCTCCATGTTGATTACATCCTGTTTGGATCTGACCAGGTAGAAATTAACAACTGTGGTCAAGCAACAGTCCCATATGTAAGCAATCAACACAGGTCAAGGCAGATCAGTATGAGCTGATCAAGGGCATTGGAACTGATAAATTCCATGAAGCGTTGGGCCAGTGTACTGGTGCTTGACTACTTTTCCCAGGTGATGGAGTGGTAGTTGAAGTCTCCTGCTATGTCAGTGTTGGGTTGGACCTTCATAGATGCCAGGGTGTTGAGAAATGTGCATTGACAGTCTAGGGACATAGCTGGAGACTAATAGCAGGATATGGTGTGGATTGCACTATTCCCCAAAGTCAAGTTTTACTGAAAGTAGCTCTGATGCATTATGCTGGGATACTAGTCTGGAGGTGTGCATATCCATTATGAATATGGAGACAACACCACCTGTGGAGGTGTGGTCTATGTTTTGGCACTGACAGCTGTGGAATGCATCATAGCCTGTTAGTGCAGTGCTGCTGTCTGCTGCTGTGAACCACCTCTCCATTACAGCACAAATGTCAGTGTCGTCCACTCTAAGGAGTGCTTTGAGTGACTGCATCTTGACAGTTAGATGTCTACTGTTGAGCAGCATGACCCTCAGATTGCATACATGTCTAGCTGTTACAGTGGGAATTTGATTTGAAGCACTGTCTAATAAGGCACTATAGGGGTGGCAAAATACTTACCCTGTACCTGGAAACCCAGGGCTGACAGATGTAGGACATTTCTGGCAAGGCATTGAGGTCTGTCAATCATGTTATCCCAAGCAGAGAGATACTGGATCCCCTAAGAATGACACACAACATGTAAGCCAATGTTGTAGTCAATTATCTGTTGATAGTACTGCAGCATCATTCTAGGTGATGGCAGTATACTGCACATGGCTACTGTCACACCTGCCTAGACCACATAATCTGAGTGTTCAACCATGTCTCTTGTCATGTGGCCCAGGGAAGTGTGTTTCAGGTCATTCACACCCACATGGATGATGACAGAGTGATACTTGTAGCTGCTGGGGAGTAGCCTGACTGGTATATCATGTGTTGGATGCTGGCACATGATAGACAGCTGTTACCTCCTCCATAACCAACATAGTGAGTGGGACAGCTGTGTGCCTCAGTACTGAGTCACCCATGATCATTGTATTGTGCAAGGTGGTCAGCCTTAGGAGCTTATGTTGAGGGAGTAGGTGACATATGTGTCCTTTGGCATGTGCTATGTCATGGTGAGTGGATGTCTGTCTTGCTGGTCTGTGCTGTTTGTGTAAATGTCCATTGAGTGTCCCTGTGAAGGTGGGTGTGTGGCTTTTCAGTGTATGTCAGGGCTGTTATAGTGGGTGTTGTGGCGAAGTATGTGTTTCACATGGTGTGGTGCAGGTATTGATCTTATCCCCTTGACTAGGTAGTCCAGTCTTTGCTGGAGAGTGCATATTTCCACATTTAGTGATATTGGGGTAACTTTCACTGGTCTAAGTGTTTGGAGTATAGAGGAGAGGGTTGTCGATGTACATGAGGCAGTTGTAGCAGTGCCTCAAAATGGGCAAGTGCATTGAGTTAATGGGTGAAATCAGAGAAAACTGCACTTCAATCATGCCAGAAGGGGCGGCCATAAGTAGTAAGTGCTGGGGCTAATTCCATGATGAACGAGTACTGATGATGTCTTCCAGGTGTGATACACCTATTGATACAATAACCTGTTGAAGTGCAAAGCTATAATGCTATTTGAAGTGCAAGACAGAAAGTACTAGCAAGATGTACGGGAGAAACTGAAGGCAGACTTCCTGCAACCTGTAATACTTTACCTCAGCTGTGTAGTTATCAGCACCTTTGGTCAGTTGTAAGTCCAGTAAGCTCTGTAGCATGCTCATTAACTGTGTAACACTATAGTACAAATAAATGGATAGGCATGGGTTCTAATTTCAATACTGGCAAGTGTGTGTGTGTGGGGGGGGATGATGTACTGCATGGGTTATACCATTTTGACTTGTGTACCACTCTTTACACATCCCCTCCCCCCAATTTAGTAGTCCTGTTGATGTCATTCACCTTAGAAGTACCTGTGGACTAGGTTATATTGTAGCTCTGTGGCACATCTGATAACTGTGTAACACTATAGTAGACATAACTAGATAAGCAGGAGTTCTAATCACAGTGCTGGTAAGTGTGTGTGAGAATCATGTACGGTGTGGGTTATACCATTTTTGACTTGTGTACCACCCTTTGCACTTCCCCTCCCTCCAATTTAGCAGTCCTGTTGATGTCATTCACCTTAGAAGTACTTTTGGAGTAGGTGAAATTGTATAAGCTCTGTAGGGCATCTGATAACTGCATAACACTATAGTAGAAATAACTAGATAGGCAGGAGTTCTGACCCCAATACTGGTGACTGTGTGAGTATGTGTGTGTGTGTGTGTGTGTGTGTGTGTGTGTGTGTGTGTGTGTGTGTGTGTGTGTGTGTGTGTGTGTGTGTGAATCAGATACTTTGTGGCTTATACCATTTTGATTTGTGTACCACCCATTACACTTCCCCCCACCATACTTTACTAGTGCTGTTGCTCTCATTCACCTTAGAAGTACCTTTGGACAAGGTGAAATTGTTTAAGCTGTGTGGCGCATCTACTAACTGTGTAATACCATAATATAAATAACTAGATAGGCAGGAGTTTGATTATCAGTACTGGCAACTGTGTGTGTGTGGTTGTGTGAGAATCATGTACTGTGAAAGTTATACCAATTTGAGTTGTGTACCACCATACTCATCTTAATTTAGTAGTCATGTTGATGTCATCCACCTTAGAAAAGTACCTTTGGACGAGGTGAAATTGTGTAAGCTCTGTGGTGCATCTGATAACTGCATAACACTATAGTAGACATAAATAGATAGGTAGGAGTTCTAATCTCAGTACCGGTGTGTGTGCATGTGTGTGTGTGTGTGTGTGTGTGTGTGTGTGTGTGTGTGTGTGTGTGTGCCTGCCATACATGGCAGGTGACCACCTGTTGTATGTGTGTGCGTGAGTGTGCCATACATGGCAGGTGACCACCTCCTGATGCCATTACTTTATAAAGTGTGGTAATGGCATCTGCCTCACATGCAGCATGTGAAACCATTGTACAGGCCATGCCAGTCCTCTGTACAGATGTGTCTGGAACATCCTTATGTTTGAAACCTATTAGTGCTCTGTCTGTCTTAACAATGCCCATGTATGTGATATAGTTGCCAAATAGGCCACAGTGAGTGTACTGACACATATGGCAGCATCAGGTATCATACCTGACTGAAACAGCATTCTGACACAATGTCTGCTACCGTCACACTTGTCCAGGCTTATAGATGCAATACATGAGTCCAGATGTTTGGTTTTACAAGAGAATTGCTCATGTCATGGGTCACATTAAAGGTTGGTAAAAGTGTGGACTGACATAGGTTCATAGGTTCGTACTAGGCTATCTGCCCTAGGGCATTTATAAGCCTAGCCAGAGTGTGTGTGGCTTTCAACACCCCTTAGGATGAGAATACTACGCCCTTTTAGGGTTTAGTTTACTGTGCCTCTGTCTAGTAGTGACACAGAGATGACCCTCGGGGTAAACCTATGATCTCCCATCCACTCGTCAAGATTTCTCTTGAATAGAATCAGTGAGGGGCTCTGCCTAACATGGACTGGGATTCTATTCCAGAGTGTAGGGAGCCTCTGGGTTATGAATCTGTCCCTCCAGCATGTCCTATTTATTTCTGTGTTGAGGTTTAAGTCTCTTGCTCTCATGGATCTGATGGATTTGGATTTTCTGAGGTGGGTTGGACATGGCCTTGTACGTCAGGCACAGGTCACCTCTGAGTAGGTGGTATGCGACTGAATAGAGCAGGAGTTTTTTCAGTCGGGCAGCATATGACATATGTTTAAGACCCTTTATCCTCTTGGTGAGGAACTTTTGGGGTCTTTTCAACTGCTGCAGGTGTCGAGTGAGATACATCCCAAATGGGGCATTGTACTCAATCATTGGCCTGATAAGAGAAGAGTACAGGGGCACAATGACCTCTCTTGATCTAGATGTGAAACCCTTCATGATAAGGTGGGCAATATAGAAGGTCTTCCTAACCACTTTGGCAATGTGAGTGTCAAATGAGAGGTTACTGTCAACCTGGGTCCCTAGGTCCCTGATTACCTCTTCCATACTTAATGGATTACCACCTATGTGGTAATTTGTGGGTACCTTGTTTTTCCCAAAGGGTATGACTATACATTTTTGGTGTTCAGCTTAAGGCCATGGCTCTGGCACCAATTATCCATTTCTATGAGGCCTCTCTGAAGGATGTTTGTGTCCGCTGGAGTATCAATTATGGTGCCCAGTTTGCAGTCATCTGCGAACTTTGTCAGCCACAATCCTCCTATGTTTGCCTGTACCTCGAAAAATAAATGCCGAACAAGAGGGTCCCAGGACTGAGCCCTGTGGGACACCGCTTGTGACTGGCTTAGAGTCTGACATAGCTCCAGCAACTCTGACCCTGTGGGTTCTGTCCTTGAGCCAGTTTGCAACCCATCTTGTGACATATGGGTTTACATTTAAGCTGGTGAGTTTGTCTATGATGCCCGAGTGGGGTATTGTGTCAAAGGCTTTTGCAAGGTCAAGGTAGGCTGTGTGAACTGCCTTGCCCTCATCAATGGCCTTAGTGACTGTTTCAAAAAAGTCGACCATGTTCAAAAGGCAGGATCTGCCCTTGACAAAGCCAAATTGGGTAGGATCCAATGTCTGTAGGTCCCCAATGTCTTTGTTTATGAGTTCCATAATGATCCTCTCCATAGTTTTGCAGACCAGGCTTGTCAAGCTTATGGGGCGGTAATTTCCAGGGTCCGTAGAAGCACCGCCTTTGTGAAGTGGGACCACTGTTGCCATACGCCACTCTTTGGGTACATATCCTGTAGTAAGGCTAAGATTAAACAGCAGCCTTATGTGTGGGTTTAGTTCCTCTTGGAGTTCATGTAGCACACAGCCCGGGACACCGTCCGGTCCCATTCATGCTGTGTTTTTAGCTTTAGAGAGGGCGGCTCTCACCTGGGCATCTGAGATGTTAGGGAGGCTACACTCTGCTGGGATAGTTATTTCTCCTTTTGGGGGGGAGGGGACTGGAGAAATTTGCACTGAACCTGTCTGCCAGAATGTTGGCAATGTCAGTGGGTTCAGTGTATTTTGTGTATTTTTGGACTAACTCTGAGCATATCTGGGAGTTTCCACCCAGGTTTCTAACATAGCTAAAGAAGGCCTTGTGATTGTCTTTTGTGTCTTTTGCGATTTTTCTCTTAAAGTTGGCCTTGGATGATTTTATGAGTGATCGTAGTTTTTTGCTAGTACTGATCAGAGATGCCTTCCCTTTTGGGGATTTTGCTCTGTCATGTAGTAGATTCCTCCTCCTGTTGTAAAGTTTGTTTATGGCTGGGGTCCACCAGACCAGGCGCCTGCCTTTGGGGGAATGGGTCTTGGTTTTAATTGGGATTGCATGATCCATGCATTCTTGAAGGTGCCCATAGAAGGCATTTGCAAAGGATTCAGCAGTGTGGGTTATGGTTTCCACTGGCCCAGGGGCCTTGAAGGATACCACCTCAGTCTTAAGACATTGTGATATTGAGATATCACATATATAATATTAAGATATTGTGGTCTCAATCAGTATATATCAGAAACAAATGGCATTTTAACAGGTGTGTGCATACATTTTATATCCACTGTATAGCAGTAATGTTTCACACATGCCTCTACCTTAGTCAGTTTGCCCAACACATTTTGCTGGTATCTGTTCAGATGTCTTGCACTGACAGGTTGTGAGGTATGCTACAGGAATGTTACATTCCCTTGAGATAGGCCATTGTGGTGACCACTGTGATGCAATACAATTAACCCCACCACAAGTGAACATGCACATAAAACAATATGACTATTAGTCATAGTTGTGTGCATGGTAACCTGCATGCCCTCCACATGCCTGGGATATTGCCAAAGCACAGCTGAACAGTTCCATACTCACCATCTTCAGGCTGCTGTCCCATATGCAGACCAGAGCAACCAATGTAGTTGTGGGAGAGGTATTGTCAGCAGACTCATATGTGCCCTTGGTAAAGAATGGATGCAGCATGTCTGCACATTTACAGTACAACACCCAATACTACACGATTTGCTGTCCTTCACCATAGATTTGCACTTCTGCGCATTAGAAATCCCCATCCACAACTGCAATCTAACCTGGCACATGCATGTAGATACTGTACAGATACAAGTATGTCTCATACAGTAGTCTACTAATTCCCCACTGGAACCTTAATTGCACAGTCCTTGTCCATTATGTGGGTGCCACCCACCTCCAGCAAGTGGGACTTTTTATCCTGGTGTTGTACTGTGATGGGTGGCCCAAGCTTGGGGCTGTATGCCTGGGCTCCCACCTGTGGTTGTGGTGTCCCTGGCCATGGCAGCAGCCTTTTGCCAGGTATGGAGTATGAAGTTGGTGGCATACCTCTCAACAGTGTCAAATCCCTCAGCATTTACTGGTTTTGAGGTCAAATAATGGGGTGCCACAGATTTCAGATTAGCCCCCTTTATTCCCGATTCTTTCCCAGCTGTTTTTTAAAAAAAAATTTCCCACAGTAATTTTCCACTGACATCATCATGTGCAGAGGTGCGTGCGATGACGTAAGCATTGTGAGCAGCCTGCCCACCTGTAAAAATTCGACTGAGGGCTGAAGGAGTATGACCGACTGACTCATCGGCTGCTGCCTGCTGTACTTTAGTCTTGGAGACTCAGACTTCTTTCAAATTACAGACTACAGAGCATGGTAGTCAAGGAGACAGCAGTTTAGTTAGTTTAGACAGGGTCATGTCATATTTCGGGACTGGACTACTGGGTCTTAGACTTGGATGCACTTTGTTGGGCTGAGATTTGAGTTTTTTTAATGTCGTGATTTTTTTAAACGGGCAAAATCTAATGTTACTAGTGCCCAGCTCAGAAGTAATCAGTCAGTCAATGGCCATTCTTAAAAATGGGATTATGTCCCAGATGCTGGCATGCTCTTTGTCAATTCAAATACATGGAAATGCTTGCTGTGCTTAAAGAAGGGCATATGCAAAAGCTACCATCTGAACTAAGAAGTATGTCAAGGTCTCATAGTCTATACTGGGTTACTTAAGGAAAACTCATCGCAATTACAGTTACATTACAGTACTCACTATACATTCATTCGTATGTCAACCAACTGCCTGTTTGAGAGGTAAATAAAATGTTGTTTACGGCTGCAGCTCACCCACAACTTGCTGAACTGCCATCCAAAGAAAACTCTGCATCAACATCTGAACTTTCAAGGTGTTTTTGATTTTAAAGAAGCAGGACAGGTCATATCTGCATTTTACGAGTAGAAATCCAGTCAACATCTGAACTTTCATGGTGTTTTTTTGTTTCTGACATAGGAAAGAAGCAGGACAGGTCGTATCTGCATTTCAAGTAGAAATCCATTCCATGCATATTTGTAAAGGTAAAGTGAAAAAGAAATAACTAAAGATGTCTCTGCGAGTTTTCATTAATTATAAATAGTATGCATGGGCAGGCCCATTTCTTTCCTATTGGTACTCGCAAATGTCATGATCAGTAACTATTAGATGGGAATTGGGAAAAGTCTAAAGGTCGGTGCAGGATGCTGGTAACTTTTGAGACTTACATTCCGACACTCTTGAGCCAGGTTTTCTAAAGTGCACCATTTACTGTTAATCTTTAGTTTGAATGGGAAAGAAGGTTGTGGCAGCATCAAATTGTTCAGAGCTCAGTTTACTTGTACTCCTCTTGTTTCTCAGGTTATTTTCTGAAGAAGAAATTGTAGATCTCAATTGTGTCACATAATCACATTTGAAAAGGGAAAATGATCTGGAACATTCAGGTCAAGGTACCCGAACTCTCTTTGCCCAGGAAATATCTTTTTTGATTTAGTAATTAATAATGTCCGCAAGAGTTGAGAAAAGTGCATTTTGGGAACAATGTTGTAGTGGAGACACATGGGACAGTGGGAATAATTAGTTTACTTGTTTCTGAAAGCAAAACATCAGTTTATGTAGTTTTTAAGTTGATGTTGGCATGATGGCATCAGGTCAGATTTCCCCCTTATAAGTTAGTGTATATTTGTAAAGCCTTTTGTTATGCATGGCATGTGTGTATGCAGTATTGCACTGCAATGTGTTATTTGTACCAGCTTGCAAAAATATATATGCAAGTGATTTTTTCCCATTGAAAT
The DNA here is from genome assembly GCF_019279795.1 of Protopterus annectens. Taxonomy (NCBI): domain Eukaryota; kingdom Metazoa; phylum Chordata; order Ceratodontiformes; family Protopteridae; genus Protopterus; species Protopterus annectens. Next base: position 587,878,004 of record NC_056739.1, read on the forward strand.
ACACCTGCTAAACTTGATCCTAACAGGCATTATTACTCAGTTAACTCATTATATCTGAGTGACGCCTCCAGGTGAATCTGCAGTTACCTCCTACCAACACCTATAGGCATCAAATATTGCTTGTTCAGATCTGCATCAGTAATTCCAAAAGCATGTTATGTACAAGGTTTTAAAAGATTTCATTTTAAAGCTTACACAATGGCAAATTTAACTAACGTGGAATTTATTGTGATTCACCAAGAAATGCAAATGACTGAAAGTAGTTTTCTGCTTTGAAGTTATCACATTGGTTATGTAAGTGATATAAACAAAATGGTCTAGTTGAGACAAGATAATTTTACTGATCTGACCAGGCTTTTCATGTTAAAAGTGACAAACAGCAGTGACTACTGCATATTGCGAAGATGGAAAATATACAATACTCAGGTGAGACTTAATGCAAACCTGCAGTAATTTTAAGTACATATACCTGATGTATGTTGTAGTACACTGTTTCTTTATGGTAACAGACAAAAATAACATAGTTTTGTTTTTTCCTTGAATTTCTATTTGGATGCAGTTTCAGGAAGGCACGTTACTAACTTTGGCAAAGTAGTTTCATAACTTTTTACTGCACTATTGCATTATTAAGTGATGTAGTCCAGAGACCTTGTTGCATAGAGTTAAATCATTGTATAGAGCCAATGCTGATAGATCTCTGCTTCTGATAAACAGTGGACTGTTTAGTTACTTTGATTCTTTAATTGTTGATTGACATGACATTACTAATGTCTAAGTTTGTGTTATTTAATGGCGAAGGCTGAAGCGCAGCTGGAGTTAATTTTATTTTTATAAAAGAAAATTGTATTTTAAAAACAAAAAAACTTGTAACCAAATACTTCCTCACAAATCACAAAGCAGAATATGGTCCCGGTCAACAATAAAGGACATCTTCAAAAATTCAGTCGAATGCAGCCAGGAATACACCAAAAAACAGTTTATTGCATAAAACGATACACCAAATAGTAAAAACGATAATCTTATATACAACTAGAACCTTAGATTAAGCGCTTTCATCTCCATTCGGAGACTTCATCAGAATCCAAGGATTTAACAATACTAGCTCCCTTTTATACTAACCAAATCCATTTAGCTGGCATCTAATTAAATAATTAATTAATTGGTTCCATTTTTCTTAAAGTACAACCTTACCATAAATACTAAAAACTTTTGAAAACATTTGAAAACCTGTGTGAATGAATAATCTGCAGGTAAGAATAAACACAGTAGATAGGTATAAAAACACTGTAAATAAGGGTGTAAAATGTGATGAATATAGTATATAATAAATATAATAATTAAATATGTATAATAAATATAATATATATATATATATATATATATATATATATATATATATATATATATATATATATATATAAATATATATGTATGTATATAAAACAGCCACTGCAGTAAAATGATAATATAATACATAGAAAAAATATATGTATATTAAAATATTCATAGGGAATGTAAAATTGTGTTTGAATACATATTATACTGTTTAGAAAAAATATATAAAATATTTAAACAATATATAAAATATTCAAAATATTTAAAATATTTGCAACAAATAATGGATGAAAAACTAAGGATTTTATATATATATATATATATATATATATATATATATATATATATATATAGGGAATCAGTTCCAATATAAAAGGGAGCTAGTATTGTTAAATCCTTGGATTCTGATGAAGTCTCCGAATGGAGATGAAAGTGCTTAATCTAAGGTTCTAGTTGTATATAAGAGTATCGTTTTTACTATTTGGTGGATCGTTTTATGCAATAAAATGTTTTTTGGTGTATTCCTGGCTGCATTCGACTGAATTTTTGAAGACGTCCTTTATTGTTGACCGGGACCGCATTCTGCTTTGTGAAAATTGTATTTTAGTTTTGCACAGGTTCAAATATTAATATAAATAAAATTATATAGTTTTTCTGCCTTTTTTGTGTTTCATGATCATATTTTGGTTGTCCGTTCTTCAGTCTGCATTTAAAAGTTGGTATTGCAGAATTCCATTGGTGTGGGCGGAGTTACATAATTATGTATGCAAATGTTATGTTAATCAGCATACAGATTTGTACCTATTTTTCATGGGCTTTTGTCCAGATTTTTGATGTTTCCAGGTTGAGAGGTATGGTTGGTGGCATGATGCTGCACCTGCTCATATGTATGTACATACAGGTCCACCTAATTTACACTGTGGACAGGGTCATCCCGCAGGGTTCTTCTCTCCTGCAGATGTTGTTGGCCTCAGCTGAACAGTATGGTTCTGTATTATGGCTTCCATTATCAGGTTGTATTCCACTGGTGAAAAGGTCTCCCGCTCGTGATGTGACATTGCACCTGGTAGACACTAACAGGGAAACACATCACAGGTCCCCATACATTTGGCAACAGTATGCCCAGTACCTGTGCATTTACCTTGAATACCAGTAGCCAACACTCACAACCATACCAGTAGCCACCACTCACAACCACAGCATACCCCTGTAATCTATCAGCACAGTATCAGCTTGCATTGCACTCCTGATTCAGATCAGTGATATTGCCCGCAGTGAGGGCAAGTTGTTTGCATAATCCATCATTCCTCATTCAGGTCTGTGTAAATGGATGACATTAGCCATCTTTCATGCTAATGATGTTTGGATGGTGCTGCGTCTTGATGTAACTACAGTGTGTAATGCAGCTGGGACCACATGCCTGAGTTCATGTAGGATGCAGACAGGGATGATATGACGTCCCATGGATACTTACATTTGTTGCCTTTCAGGAGGCAATATGTACCTGCTCACTGGTGATGAGGGGAGGGGTGTGAATGCTGTACATATCCACCTATACTGATGATGAGCCAGGGGGGATGTTTGCCCTAACACTAACCCTATCTGCATCAGGTTGCCTGTAGCTATGTTGTGTGTGCATGTGATCTGATTGACCAACATTACAAATTGAGTTTGTATGTTTCTTCCAAGATTGCAGACATATGGTAAGATGGCCATGTGATTGTCCCTGGTGGATGTCTCCAATATGTACTCATAGTTGGTCTTACAGTAATCCACCTGTGACTTCATATGCTTGTTCAGGCAATGGCTGACTTATTGACAGGTTGGTTCCTGCCCCTACTTTGCCCTGTACAGCCACTATAGAGACCAAGTATGTGGTCTGTGTAATGCTGATGTCTAGCAAAGGGCATTACTCTACATTGGTGGAGACAGGTATGACAAGTAAGGTATTGCTGAGTCCATACAGCCATGCATGTGTTCAATCAGTTGTTTGCAGTGGGCATGGCCACGAAGTCATAACACAGTTGGAGACCACTCCAGTTTAGTAATGATAATCATGCTTATTGTACTAACCATGGCTGTGTCAGTGCAATGCAACAAACAGTAGCTGTAGAAATATCACTTTTTTGGTTGCACAGTAACTAATATTACACACGTGTACAACATGTACAGCTGTTGTAACTGACATTTTGCATCCCATGTCTGTTCTCATGTGGACAATTACATCTAGTCATCATGTGTATAGCTAATAGCTCACATACATGTCCGTTCTGTGTCAATATGGCACACTAAATTCACACTCTTGCTGTGCAGTCATCCCTCTCAACCTGTTACAGGAGGACATCTGTAGGATGCCATGCATATAAGGGATGTAATGGGACAAAATCAGTGACAGTGTCTCAATATTGCTGTAACATACTTGAGTCATTGAATAGCACAGTAGCCTTTGCACTGACAGGCATCCCCTGGAGGATGTTCAACAGTCATATGGTAGGAAGAGAGGGGAAAGGCTATGATGGTGGTAATGAGGATAAGAATTGTTAATGTTTGCAGTATGAGTTGTATAGGGACTGGGCTAGCTCATGTGATGCCCAGGGGTTGGTTGATATATTGTGTGTGTATAAGAGACCACATGGAAGGGGATTATAGCTGAGTATATGGTAGGCAGGTCACAATTGTGCTATCAAGGTATAGACTGGAGGTGGAAGGGGTAGGGCTTTTACTGAAGGAACTGTATTCCAAGAGTGTTTTTGGTGGATGACATAAGCATCCAATAGAGTGATGTTTCTGAAGCTGTAAGCTGATGGTGTAAGGATGACTGTTGCTAGTGCATATGCTGTGCAAGTTGGTTGTGTGATGGATGAGAAAGAGAGCTGTGATGTCATTTGGATGACTTAGTGTTGACTGTACCCAAGGGTGGCAGACTGATCATTGCAGCAGATATCAATGGGCATGTTGGTGAAGGAAAAAGAGAGCATGGGGAATTGATGGGTATCTATGGTGTTAAAAGATGTAGAGATGGTGAGATGGTAGTGGAGTCTGCAAAAAGGGCTAACATGGCTGTGGTGAATACACACTATAACACCAGGGAGGATCATAGGGTGACATACAAGAGTGGAGTAAGATGCACACAGGTAGAATATAGCCAATGTAGGATGACCAGTTTGAAGGAGATTGGAGACTGTAAAGTGGTGACATGGGAAAGTGTATTTAGGCAGCAGAGAATGTTGGTATGTGAGATGATGTTGGTTATCAGGATGAGGAGGATTGTGGGGGCAGCACCAAGGATCAAATGGTGTGACTTGGAAAAGTGTGCTTGTGAGGTGGAGTTCAGGGAAGAGTTGAGACAGGCACTGGGTGGCAGTGACAATCTAACAAATATCTGATTAAGTACAGCAGAGCTGGTAAGGGAGACAGCTAGATGGGTGCTTGGGGTGACATGTGGATGGAGGAAGCAGCACAAGGACACCTGTTGGTGGACTGAGGAAGTACTAGACAGTATACAGGGACAGAGGTTGGGGAAGAAGGAATGGGATTGTCAGAGAGATGAGGAAAGTAGGCAGGAGTATGAGGAGTTGATGTGTATGTCAAAGAGAGGTGGCCAAGGCTGAGGATGGTAATATGAAGAGTTCTATGGCAGGTTGGACACTAAGGAGGTATGACAGGAATTGTACTGATTGGCTGGACAGAATCACTGAGCTAGAAAAGATGTGCAGCAGATTAGGGTGATATAGGATGATGAGGTAGATGTACTCACAAGCGAGGAGAGTGTGTTGTGCACATGGACAGTGTACTTTGAGAGGCTGATGAATTAAGAGAATGAGACAGAGAAGGTTGGATGATGTGGGTATGGTAAATCAGGAAGTGCAATAGCTTAACAAGGAGGATGTAAGGATAGCTATGAAGAGGATGAATACAGGCAAGCCTGTTGGTCCACATTACACACCTGTGGATGCATGGGGTTTAGGGGAAATGGCAGTGGTGTGTTAGCCAGACTGTTTACTGATATCGTGGGAAGTGTGAGGTTGCATGAGGAGTGGAGAGAAAGTGCTTGGGTATGGTGTTAAGAATAAGGCTGATGTTCAAAGCTATGATAACTACAGAGGGATAACATTGACCAGTCACAGCATGACATTATGGGTAAGAGTAGTGGAATATAGGTTACGCAGGGAGGTGAGGAGTACTGGTCAGCAGTATGATGTCATGCCTGTAAACGGCACTACTGATGTGATGTTTGCTCTGAGACTGTTGCTGGTAGAATACAGAGAAGGTCAGGAGTTGCTCTGTGTCTCTCTGTTCTTACAGGAAGCATATGACAGGGTGCCTAGACAGGAGTTGTGGTACTGTATGATTAAGTCATGAGTGGAAGAGATATATGTAAGAGTGGTACAGGATATGTACAATGGCGGTGTGACAGCATTGAGGTCTGCATTTGAATTGATGAATGTGTTTAAGGTGGAGGTGGGATGACATCAGGGATCAGCTGTGAGCCCTTTCTGATTTGCAATGGTGATGGACAGCTTGACAGACAAAATCATACTGGAGTCCCCATTGACTATGTTGTTTGCAGAGGACATTGTGATCTGTATTGAGAGTAGGGAGCAGCTTTTGGAGATGCTGGAGAGGTGGACATTTGTTCTAGAGAGGAGGAATGAAGGTCAGCAGCACTAGGACAGAATATCTGTGTGTGAAAGAGAGGGAGGATAGTGGAATGTTGAGGATGCATGTAGTACAGTTGGCAAAGGTGGATGTATTCAAATGATTGGGATCAACATTTCAGAGTAATGAGGACTATGGAGGACAGGTGTAGAAGAGAATACAGGCAGGATGGAGAGGGTGGAGAAGAGTGTCAGGAATGATATTTGACAGATGAGTACCAGTAAACATGATATGTAAGGTCTACAAGAGGGTAGTGAACCCACCTATGTTATATGGGTTGGAGACAGTGGCATTGACAAAAAGGCAGTGGTCAGAGCTGCACATGGCAAAGTTACAGATATTCTGATTTGCACTGTGTGTGACATGGGTGCACAGGTTTAGCAATGTTTATATGACAGGCTCAGGCCATGTTGTAAGGATATGAGGCAGTGTTGGAGAGGCAGCATTACATCAGTTTGGACATGTGCTGAGGAGGGGTGCTGAGTATATTGTGTAAAGGATGGTAAGTATGTAGCTGCCAGGTAAGAGAAAGAGAGGAAAGCCTCAGATAAGGTTTCTGTATGTGGTGAGAGAGAACATGCAAGAGGTTGGTGTGATAGAGCAGGATTCAGAGGGCAGGCAGAAATGGCAACAGATGATCCACTGTGGCAATCCCAAATGGGAAAAGCCAGTGGACAAAGAAGGGGGATGTTGTAACGTCAGTCTTCACAGATTTGTCAAGCATTTGACTGACATAACACACCTCTGTGGGTAAATTACTACAAATATGAGGCACACATATGGTCAGTTTGCAGAACACTGGACAGTTGAATGGTATGGGCTCAGTATATAACATGCAGTTCAACACATACATCTGCAGCAATACTTTACTCTGCACATGCTCTGTATAGTTGTCTTATCTTTACAAGACAAAATGTGTACCATATTTATATGCACATGTAACATATGGATATGTACAACATCCCAGCAGCTGGCCTAGTCACTACAGACAGAGCTACATGCTATTGCCATTAATGCTGTTCAGCAGTACATCAGTACAGCAAGACTTGTTGAGACACTTGCTTTCAAACCCCTATTTTCCATTATTACAGACCACCTACTGTATTCAACTACATACTTACTTGTTTCACATACCTTATTTTCTGGATATTTCACAGATATATCCTTTCTTATTTTTTTCTCACACTACGTCAGCTTTGTACTGATGGACTGTCTATGACAGAGGTGGTTTGAATAGATGGCAGCTTGTCTTTTGTAGGTAATTCTCATGAACATGTGATGGCCTGAGCACCAGTTGGTGTTCCCCAGTTGTTGATTGCATGCAGAGCAGCTGTGTAATTATTCCAATAGCCAATGTCATGGCAACACACTCCTGTAATTGAGTACTTCATGTGGGTGTTGGCCCTTTCCCTTACCTGTGAGGAAGAGATCCTGGAGGTGTGTGAGCTAATGCCTCTCAGAACAAGACCTGTGGAGACAAGCCAACCAAATGGTGGAGAAGATTCAAGACTTAGGGGCAGAATGTGGGTATTGCTGTTATATGTTTTGAATACTCCTTGTTTAACAGGGTTTGTCTGAACATGCTACTTCTGCATGGGTTTCAGTCTGACAAAGTTCTGTGTCTACATAGCTCTCAACTTTAGGACTATCCATGTAATGGCCAGAGGTTTGCCTGTTATGTTTGATCTGTTCCCCAGACACGTGTTGTCCTTGGTAAATCAGTAGCACACTCTGGTGATTGCAATCAGTACATACCAACGTCCATTTGTGTTTCAGATTTTATATGCCTCAGAAAAGATATGTTACAACAAACCCTGTAACACCAGCAATTTTCTCAGTGTATAACATCAATATTTCAAGTATGGCTATGTTTTTGGGCCTCAGTACCAAATTATGTCAGGCTTGGTACAGATGGCATACAGTAAGAGGTTGATAGGTAGGGTCTACTGTTATTTTATTTTGTCATTCCTGCTGAGGGGAAAGCGTGTACAACATCTGGGACTCTGTACATGCAAGAGGTTGGTGTACAGAGAATGCTCTTAGATGCCCTTGTAACATATTTTATGTGAGGGAGAGTAACATGTGTTTTAAAACTAGGCTGTTAGAACATGTGAGACATATTACTGATGAGGAAGAAGACAGTTCTATAGCTGCACATTTCAATAATTCTCACCATGGGAGTAGTAGTCATGAAAGAAGATTTATGTACAGAACTGGTTTAAATTCTTAAATGTGATACTTTATCCCCTGGGGGGGTGAATGTGCAGTGTAATTGGAGGCTCTGTGAATATATATATATATATATATATATATATATATATGTATATATATATATATATATATATATATATATATATATATATGTATATATATATATATATATATATATATATGATTAAGTGTAGTGGGTTACAAGATACCGCTTTGGAAAAAGTCTGTTTCTCAGTTTGGTCAAACAGTCATAAAAGAGCAATTGTTATATACAGAATCAATGTATGTTTTTAAATGTGATACTTTATCCCGTAGTGGTTGACTGAGGGGGTGTAATTGGCGGCTGTGTATTTAAATGTACATAAGTGTTAATTGATTCTTCTAATTAAGGGAAGTATTTCTTGTAATGCGTTACTCCTTGAAGGCTTTGGCAAAGACATCAGAGTAAAATAAACTTGTGTGAATTACTGGCTGTTTGTATTATTGTTTACTACCTTCACTCATTGTAGTTGTGTTGCTAAGAGGTCACTGTATATGTCTGGCCATTGTGTATAGCCTATCATGGTTTATTAGCAGCATACTGTTCACTTATTATTTGGACTGGGGGGGCAGATGTGAGTGTAACGTGTCCTTTCGTATCTAACTATGCATGCTGGCCCAGTTATGCATGGTCTATCAGCAGCATATGTTTCTATGGCCATTTAGAGACATGTATGTATATATATATATATATATATATATATATATATATATATATATTTTATATACACATATATATTTTACACACACACACACACACACACACACACACACACACACACACACACACACATATATATATATATATATATATATATATATATATATATATATATATATATATATATATACCCAGTAGTATTTCTTGGTAATATACCTGTATATTGTTATACATATATTTATCTCCACACATATCTATCTCTCTACATATGTAAATATTTTTGCATGTATATTTTTGTAGATAACAATCATTCTTGATTGCACAGTGCATCCTTCCTATTGTAAACTGACTGTACTGCATGGTATATTGTAAAAAAATATCATAACACCTCACAGCTAAGATGGCCAAGTGATAGATTGCTGTGACTATGGTGTATAGTATCCCGGGCTCAAGACTGAGCATGGCTGATTATTTTGTTGCTGGCCAGAAGGAGGGCTGCTGGATACAGAGTGATTAAGGCCCTTTTAAGCAGTTGTAAGTGGGTTTGCATGGGTTTGGGTGGTTCTAAGTAGCGCTAAAACATGGTTAAACCGATAGGCACTTAAACTGTGTAGGCTTTGCTTACTGACGCTTACCAGTGAGCAAATATGCTTAGCAGAGCTAACTACTGGTTACCATTCACATTTAAGCATTGTGTAAACCTGCCAAGCATAGCTCAGCCCTGGTAACCATTGCTCACATTCCAGTCTCATAAAATAGCAGAGTAATGACATAATGTAATAAGTTTATTTAATTTCCCATGCATAACATGCTTTTATGTGCTCTCATTACAGTAGCAAAGGGTGTGACTATACTGTCCAGGACACTTGGGTATACATAGGTAGCATCACACATTTTATTTATTATTTTTTATACATGGGTATATCACATGTTATATGCACTCACACTTGCATGTTACACCAGCTACAGTACACTGGTTGATGCCACACATACTGTATTATGAAATTAGTACTGTTGACACTGCTTTTCCATGTAAAATTAGATTGCCTATTGTAGTACTTCAACCATGCACCTCTGCATGCAGAGCTGGGATTCTGAGTACTACACTATCTTGTTCTTGGTGATTCAGCTGTATGTTTTTATGTATTTCCTATTGGATATTAATATTGTATTATTATATTAACTGTAGAGTACTATGATTTTTTTCCATGTCATTGAGGACTGCTGTCATGTAGTAATGGCATACAATTCAGTTTCAGACTTCTATCCCTCAGGACATTCATCCTAATGCATAACATGTTTGCTGTCCACTTCCTGTCTGTCCTCTGTGCAGATGTGCAGTTATCAGGTATTGCTAAGGCCATACAACTATGTAGGTGACCACATCGTTTTGTGCTGTGTGCCTAGGCACCACTGCTAGCTCCAACAAATGGGACATCCTTCATGTGGGCCTTGGCCTTATTACTTGCCTGTGTGAGGGACATTACAGAGGTGGTGGGCTAAGATTAACAGACAGTACATGGGAATACTTCACAGGACAGGGTATCTGGAGATAGCAGAACAATACGAAGAACATATCTCCAGAATTATGAACAGATTCCATGTCATCATCAGTGCTGTTATACACATGGTGGGTTGATAGGTTGACAGAGTTTGTGTGGACATGCATTTAGTGAGTGACTTCACATCTGACAGTGATATGTCTCTGACATACCTCTCCATTGGCATGCTGTCCACAGACTGGCCACATGCTTGCCTGTTATGTTTTGTCTGTTCCACAGACAGTTGTTGTCCTTGGAAAATCAGTCAGGGACTCTGGGGAATGCAGTCAGTAAATTCTAAAATCCATTGGTATTCCTGCCTTCATATTCCTCATAAAGGATATGTTACAACAAACCCAGCAACATCAGCAACTGTCTAAATGTCTAACAACAATATGTCCAATCTGTGTCTGTATTTGTGCCTCTTTCCCCAAATGATGTCATGCTTTGTCCAGATGCCACGCACTATTAGGCTCAGATGTATTTAGTAGCATTATTTCTTGCCTTCATTCCTTCTACCATCCCAGTGATGTAGTAGACCCACAGACTTTTATTGTGATTTGTCTGATGAAGTCTTGAAGTTGTTGATGAAAAACGTGGTGGATTGTTCAACGTTTAACCTAGAAATTAAAAGTTTTTATACTACTCAGCTGTCCGGTGCGTTTTGTCCTTGCCACAGTGTTTGTTTCATTTATTAGTGTTCATTACACTGTGCCTCACATTCTAGACCCACAGACATGTTACAGGGGAGAGGTCATAGATATCAGTTCTGAGCCTGTACATTCTGAGGTGAACTGTATATTTGAAAGGTCTGTGCATGTCTGGCCATTGTTGACAGACTGTCGGGATTGTGTACATGTTATGTGTACATGTTATTTGGGCTGTGTAGGGCACGAGTTAGATGTAAGTGTTATGGCTCCTTTTTTATCTGACTGTGCATGCTGCTCCAGTGTCTGCTGGTCGTTTGGCTGTATGCCTTTGTAGCTGCAGACTGAGACGTATCCTGTACCATGGTCAGGATTCAGACTACACTGAGAATTGAACTACTATATGTAGGGGTAGTGTGTGACTGGAAAACTATGATGTATTTCTTTGCACAGTCCATTTACTCTACTGTTCACCTGACCTACCAGTATGTGACTGTGACAGTGACTGTGGTGGAATTGGTTGTGGGTATACACTTTCACACTGGTGTCTGATTTTTGGTGCTGTAGCATCCTTGTAGTGCCTGACATCCCACAGTGCCTGACATCCCAAAGGGGGTTGGCACACATTCATTGACATTGAGTAAGGCCATGGCTCTAACACCAGTCATTGGTCTCAGTGAGGCCTTTCTGTTGGATGTCAACATCATTTAGGTAGTTAATAGCTCCCAACTTGCAATCATCTGCAAACTTTGTCAGCCAGAGTCCCTTCATGTTGGCATGTACTTCAGAGAAGTTGATAACAAGCAGAAGAGGAACCAGGACCGAACCCTGTGGAATTCCACATGTGAATGGTCAGCAGTCTGACTTGGGCTCAGCTACTTTCACACTGTGGGTTCTATATGTGAGACAGTTTGCAACCCACCTGCTGTTATAGGGATTGATGCATAGTTTAGTGAGTTTATTCATGAACCCTGAGTGGGAATGTTATCAAAGGGCTTGGCCAGATTGAGGTAGGCTGTATGAACCACCTTGCCTTCATTTACAGCTCTGGTGACTTACTCAAAGAAGTTGACCATGTTGATTGAACAGGCATGATTTACCCTTCACAAAAGAAAACTGTATGGGATCCTGAGTCTGGAGATTCCCATATCCCTGTTTCTTAGGTCCATGATGATGCATTTCATAGCTTTGCATGACAGCCTTGTGAGGTTAATGGGGTGATACTTCCCAGGGTCTGTAGCCACTAATCCTGTGTGGAGAGGGATAACTGTAGCAGTGCACCAGTCACTAGGGGCAAAGCCTGAGGTGAAGCTGTGATTGAACAGGGCACACAGGTGAGATGCCAGTTCACTCTGTAGTTCATGCAGAAGACAGCCAGAGATATTGCCAGGTCCAATAGAAGCTGTATTTGTGGCCTTGGACAGTGGTGTGTTAACCAAAGCAGCAGTACTACTGGTTGCCTGGCAGTGTAGTGGTATTGTGATTGGTCCTTTGGGGGTGGGGAGAGGGGTACAGTTGCCATTGAATCTGTGTGCCAGTATATTGGCAATATCTCTTGCCTCTATATAGGAGTTAACATTGTGCAGTAGCTCAGAGCACATGTTGGTATTGCCATGGAGATTCCTTACATAACTATAGGAGGCCTTGTAGATGTCTTTACTGTGTGCTGCAATTATGTTTTCACAGCTAGCTTTAGAGTATTTGATGAGAAATCTCATCTTTTTGTTGAAGCTGAAAAGGTTTTTTTTTTCCATTCTTGGGACTTCACCTTATTCCATATCAGTTTCCTCCTTCTGTTGCAGAGTTACTTTGGGCAAGGGACCACCAGATTGGCTTCCCTTTTCTGGAGGGGCGCGTACTGTTTCTATTGGGTATGTTCGAATCCATGCATTTGTGTACATGTATGTACTGCATGGGTGTGTTTGGAGGTCATGCAACTAGTTTCCATTTGCATGGGTGCCATAAAGTTAGCCATCTCTGATCTTTGGAGGCCAAAGTTAGCTTTGGAAAGGTTTTTCATGGTGATTACCTTTACGGGGGTGAGAGGGATGTGGATTCCTAAGGTGATGACATTGTGGTAAGACCTAACAATGGTGGAGTTGGCTATTAGTGTACAGCAACAGTCACCCATGTTAGTACTGACTAGGTCAATGATGTTGCTACCTGTAGTGGGTGTAGAAATGAGCTGTTCCAGGCCATTGGAATGAAAGCATTCCAGGCAACATTGGGCAAGAGGATTGATACATGGGTAGCTTTCTCTGTTAATGGAGGGGAAGCTGAGGTCAACCAGTATGATAGTGTTACGTTGGACAGTAATATTCTCCAGGATGTTTAGGAACATGGGGTTTGACTCTTGGAACATGGTTGGGGACCTATAGCAGGCTACGACTTGAATTGCTGTCTTACCCTATGTTAGCTACACCTGCAGTATTTGTGATGCATTATGTTGGGCTACCAGTGTGGACATGTGCACATCCTTTGTGAATGAGTGCTTTGAGTGAGTGCCTTTTGAGATTTAGACTTCTAATGTTGAGCAGCACGACCCTCAGATTGCATTTGTTTGCAGCTGTTGTATATTTAGGTATATTTATATATAAATGTGTATGTATATATATATATATATATATATATATATATATATATATATATATATATATATATACATATATATTTTTATATATATATATATATATATATATATATATATATATATATATATGTGTACATATATATATATCTGTACATATATATATATATATATATATATATATATATATATGTGTGTGTATATATATATATATATATATATATATATATATATGTGTGTGTGTGTGTATGTATATATATATATATATATATATATATATTTATATACTTTTCTATATATATGTTTATGTATATATGTATATATGTTACATGTATAGCTCTACAGATATATTTTGTGTCTATATTTGTCCACATATATACATAAACATACATAAATAAATGTATATATATATATATATATATATATATATAAAACCTGACTGATTCTACAGAATATTTTCCCTACTGTTGAATGACTCTACCGACTATAATGTTTGGAAAAGCATCAGTACTGCATAAAGCTCGCATGGTGTAGTGATACATTGCTGTGACTATGGTGTATAGGGCTCTAGGTTTAAGACTTGCCAGGAATGATAATTTTGTTGCAAGGCAGGACAGTTGCTGCTGGAGACAGAGGGATAAGAGCAATATTTCAAAGAGGTCCCTAGTTGGGGCTCCTTGACCCCCATTTTGACATCCATTGGACAGATTTGTTACATTAAGAGGTTTGGGGGAATGGATCTGATGTGCGACTCCAAAACACACACACACACACACACACACACACACACACACACATTCACATATATATATATATATATATATATATATATATATATATATATATATATATATATATATATATATATATATATATACACATATATATATATATATATATATATATATATATATATATATATATATATATATATATATATATATATATATATACACATATATACATATATATATATATATATATATATATATAAAAACACACACATATATATATATAATATAAACTCTCACACACACACACACACACACACACACACACACACACACACACACACACACACATATATATATATATATATATATATATATATATATATATATACATGGATATATTTATATATCTGTATATATATATTTTTTATGTACATAGATATATCTGTATGTATTGATTTACTTTTCTATCTATACATTAATTTCTAAGTGTATATATTTCCTATGTATAGCTGTACATATGTTATGTATTTATTAGTCCATATGTATATGCATCTCCATACACATATACATTTGTGTGTGTGTGTATGTATATATATATATATATATATATATATATATATATATATATTTACAAAACCTGACTAATTCTACAGAATTTTTCCCTACTGTTGAATGACTCTGTTGAATGATATGTTTGAAAAACATCACACATATCTACAGCTTGGATGGCTTAATGGTAGATTGCTGTTGCTAAGGTGTGGAGGCTTCTGGGTTGAAGACTTGCAAGGACTGGTTATTTTGTTGTTGGCAGAACAAAGACTGTTGGCTAGAGAGTGGTTAAGGCACTTTTAAGCAGTTGTAAATGGGTTTGCACAGGTTTGCGCCGAGCAGGTTTGCGCAGAGCTAAGCAAAGCTAAGCCATACTTACGTCCGCTTACATCAGCTTAAACCCATGCTAATTTTAAATAAAGAAAAGAAAAAAGGGAGACAGGAAACTGGTGAAATGTGGGAAATCAAGCAGAAAAACAAGATGAGAGGCAGCTAGGGATGTGCAGGATGGGTATAGGAAAGGACCATAGCTCTGCATTTTTTCGACAGCAACAGCTGATATGAATGTGGGCAATTTTGAATTTAGAGCCTAATATCCCACAGGGATGGGTGTGTGTGACATAAAATAATGATAATTAGTGGGGTAGATTGAGTAAGTGGACCTTGTCTCTGGGTGAACTGCAGAGCTATGTATGGTATGTAATTTTCTGGGGACAGATGCCTTTCTTTTTTTTAAGGTGAGAGTGGGATGTTGGGGAAGGAGTGTAGGTAAGTGTAGATAGGGACGTTTGGTAGGAGAGGTTGCATTTGCAGGCAGGCAAGACACACAAGACAGCAGAAAGGGGTGGTGTGTGACACATGGGGGGGAGACACATTGGACGGGAATGGTGGTTAGGGAATCAGATGCCCATGAGCCCCCTAGATGGTAGTCATGGGACTGATGTCCCCACCTGATGGCAGTCACCACTACTCCTTCACGACCCCAAAGGTGGATGTGCTGGAGGCTGAGTTGGAGGGACCTGGTGCCCCTCAAATTTCACCACTCTGCCCTCCACCTGGTGCAGTCGTTCATCCAGCTCTGACTGGAGGGCACTGCGCACCATGCCATGGACCTATAACCAGGTGACAATATCCTCATTGCACCTGTATGCAGGGGGAGGACAAGCCCTGTCCCCTGCAGCGGTTCCACCCATGAGTGGTGCAGGACCAGCAGATGAGGGAAGTCCAGGTTTCTTGGCAACAGGGGAAATTATCTGTGACAGCGTGACACTTGAGAGGCTTGTACTGGCCAGACTGCATAGTGTAGATGGCTAGCCTGCTTCTATTTGTAGGACTGGGGCTGCTCAACAGAACATTTGTACACATTTCGTACATATACCCATCATACTGCTTCTGAAAATATTTCTTTACCTGTGGGAAAAATATCTGTTCACAATAGATTAGTGTTTTTACCCAAGTTTACAGCTGTAGAACTAGAAAGACATGTTAGTAGCAGTTCCTGGATTCGAACTGTGGTCTGTGTGTGCAAAAGGGAACTACAGACCTAATCTTTATTGGACTGCAGTTCTGGGGAAGTGGTATCTGCTACTTGAGTAATTTCTGTCTAGTACATACTTTTCTACACACTCTACTTTTTTATCAACTGTATTTTTATTTGTTTTCCATAATATTTACAACAAAAATCAGAACAAAAAACAGTTGATGTTACTGTTGACACAATATAAGCAGATTATTAAAACTAGACATTTGGACATTTTAATAAAATGTACTTAAATTTAGAATCAAGTCAACACTCTACCTTTGCTATCTGCACCTGTTAGTGTCTCACACTTTCCTGTACATTCAGGACTACATACAGCTGAAATGCAAAGGTTAACACAAGGCAATACTGGCAGGAACACAGTGCAACACATTACTGAAGAAAATATTTACTTTTGCATTTTGTCAATTATTTCAGATCCACATTCTGAACTATGCAGACAAACAGTGCTAAATCACTTCACCTCAGTTACTGCATGCTGCAGCAGCTATACAATTATACTTTTCAGATACAAGACAAATGAAAGACAACAGTTTGTGATAGTCAGTTTTATTATTTTTGACATAACAACACTTTCTATAACTCAGAAATCCACAGTTAGTATTACTGCATGATCTGCACAGGATGACTGTTTCTCATTTGTAACAGTTACAGTAGACCTGACACAGCAGTTTCTTAGCAGGTTCTTTCAGACAGCCTAACTCATACCCTACTCTTCTTCTCCTCAACTGTACCTTGTTTACTACAAAACTCTGTATTACACAGCAGCTGGCACTACTGAGTTCTAACACTGGCAGCCTGACACGTGCATTTATTCAGTACAGTTAGAGAGCAATTATATATACAGACAGTACTACCTTTACTATTTCTGATTTATTACAGCAGATATTATGAATGTTTCTGTACTCACCAAAATCTCAGTGCAGTCAGACCAAGCACTGTGCATGGGTATCAGTGCTTGAAGCCCTCTCAGTGGCAGCTGTATGGGGAAAGAACACACATTAAGCACACCTGTACAGTAACATATACATTTTTTAAATAATTACTTACAAATACACAGACTGGATACTTACTCTGAGACCTCCTCCACTCATACCTCTTGGATACACTGGGCCAAGAGCTCACTCCTCCTATGCTTTAAGTCATCATAGTGATGACTCACCTGCTCACCAGTTCAGGGAATGCCAGTGGCACTTGTGAAACCATTTGCCAGATGGTCCCAGGCCTCCACTTTGTACTGGGAGCCCTGGTACTGGCCCTGCAGCAGTCTAGCTTTATGGTCTTTGATAAGGAGTCCAACCATGTCTCTGGACTCCTGGATGCCCTAGTGTTGTGTCCAAAAGCGAACACCCTCTCCTACACTTGACATTGTTGCTGCCCAGATCAGACTCAAAGAGATATGGCTGTATTCATGTCTGTACGGTTTAAATAAGGCCATTTTCCCACACTTTTCCATGATTGGCTGATTTTCAAATATGCTAAGGTCTGCTTATCTCTGAGCAAATCTGCTTAGCAAGGCTTAAACCGGCTAAGCAAAGCTTACAGTTGCTAAGGACTGCTTATATTTTCATGCTTAAGCAATCCTTAGCTAGTTTCAGCAGAGCTGTGACAGGCTTAGCTGGCCACAAACAATTATTTAAAAAATAAATAGAAGAATTTTTTACATTTTCATATGGCATTTTCTCAGCCCTACACAACCATACATGAGGCATATGACTTACAAATATCATTCCAATTCATAAAAATCAATTTATAATTGCTTCCACACATTTGACCAGAGCTAGGATTCAAACCATGCACATTTTGCATGCTAAACTGAAGCTCTAACCACTACACTACATCAGCACCAAGGATTTTTCCTTCATAATTCAATTTGACTCAAAAACAGCATTTAAGCTGGGCTGAGCAAAACATCGTGGCAAGCAAACCTGCTGTGCTTTGCTTAAACTTTCTTTTTTATTGTAAAAAAAAAAATAAAGAAGAAATTTTAAATTATTACATAAATTTATCAGCAGGTTGCAAGCATGTGGGTCAGGGATCTGGCCATTCCAGGGGCAGTCATTTACTGTGTGGGCTACGTCTTGGGATTGTGTGCTTACTTTTTTTATTATTTCAGTTTCCATGGACACTGGCATGCTCAGTTTTACATTTCAGTCCCCACAGACACTGAAATAATGCATAATATTAGAGTCAGGCTCTAATATTATGCTGCATCCTTGTTTGAAAGTGCTGTACAGCACTTTCTGAGTGCAGGGGGCATGTTTAAGTGTCCATGCAGGACTTATACATGCCCCCTGCACTCGTACATGGATCGTGTGTGTGTAAGAATACAGTAGCGCATCCTTATTAATATGTAGGGTGCGCTGCTGCTGTATCCTACATGGAACAGTCTGTGTAAGAATAGACTATTCTTGCACGGACTGTCTATGAATCCGGGGAACTGTGAGTACCAAATGGTATGGGAGACACTAGCTGTAATGGAAAAAAGCACTTCACTTATGTAACAACATAAAAATAGCAACATGGCTGAATGGAACCCAAATGAATATATGCTTGTGTATGAACCAATGGGGACTCTACAACACTCATACTTTTTTTTGAAAATGTTTTATTAAATTTTTATAAAAGATAATCACTGCAAAATTTGTAATCAGAAATGTACATACATATTTAAAAGTAAGAAAAAAACAACCTAATCTTATAAATACAGAAACAAAGAAAATAAATATTTACTAGAGTGTCTGTCAGCCGTCTAGTCTTTCCTGTTGACATGTCTGTTCAAATCCAGAAGTTTTTTTTTTGCTTGTCAAGCAGTTCTTTACATTTTGTCCATACAGTGAGGCAAGAGATAATTCTGTTCATTCTCAGTCTGATTGTAATGATTTCTAGATGAGTTACTTTTGTTGCTGAACTTATAAATTCTTTAAATGAGGGAGAAAATTCATGTTTACAGTTTTATGTGATCACTTTTCTGGGGATAGTCAATACTGTCCACAAAATGTTATATTTCATTCTTTTAACACAAGTGGGAATAGGGACATTAAAAAGTAATGAATTAGATAAAATAAATGTATCTCTAAAAAAAATGCCTGTAAGAAAGAAATCACTATTATTCCAAAAAAGAATCAAGACAGTACAATCAAAGAACATGTGTTGCCAATCTGCTTTAAGTTCTTCCTTGCATCTCTAACAAAGTTGCTTTTCTTGTACATCAATTTTATGAGGGATGAAGAAGGACCTATGTAAAAACTTCCATGTAAACAAGTGCCATCTAAGAGATGAAGTAGTATGTTTGTATGATAATAGAAATATGTTTTTGTCTTCTTCACTTGGTGATCTATTATTGATTTGGGTAAAATAGTTCCAATATGTGTCATTACATGTTTTAGTTTCCCTCTTCACCACTTTATACAATTTGGACAAGAGACCATATCCCAAGGATTTTTTTTGCAATAAAAAAATGACATATTCAACCAATTTGGGACATGATCCCATAACATTGGTTGTATTGACTTAATTTCCCCTTCTATATAAAGCCTGCAAGATTGTATATCTAACCACATATCGTTATCCAAATCATATTTATTCCTAATGTAATCTACTGAATGCATGTCTTCTTTTTTCATTAACTGAAACTAGTGCAACAGATTCTTCTCTTTAAAGGCAACCATTGTTTCTAAATTTGAAGTAGGGATATTACTCTGAGTATATGCTATAGAAAACATTAGGAAAATCCATGCTTTATAAGCTGGATTTCTACATATAAAATTTCAAAAAGTATTTAATATAGTCAAAATGAAGTAAGAATCTCTTGTTTGATGAAGTTTCCCTTTAATGTAATCATTTAATAACCAAAATAAACTTATATTTAATATAACATAATTATTGGGTCTATATTATGAGCTCGACCACTTAGCTTGTCAAATGCCTAAATGTCGACAGCTAAATGGCTAAAGCTTAAAATCATGAACAGCCACTTATGCAAACTTTTTCATTGGGAAAGAATTTGCTTGGCTGTTAGCGGGAATTTGCCCTTTCCCTAATGTAGAGCAATCTCGGAGTTGGTATATTTAGTAAGGGGAGTGTGGGGAGCAAAGCCCCCCCCACTTTGTTAGGGTTTGGAAGTTTATTTTAATTTGAGATGGCCAAACAAATTTTTCCCGATGATAAAATTCGAGTAAGTGGCCGTTCGGAATTTTAAGGTTTCGTCATTTAGCTGTCAACATTCCGGTGTTCGACAAGCTAAGTGGTTGAGATTTTTATATAGACCCTAATTATTAGTATATCTATTACAGTTAGAATGTATAAAAAGGTTCCTAAAAATTCTTTCCCTCTCGCAGTATAAGTGTTGTTGATCCAAAGACATATTGTTTTCATAACTGATGATAATGAATATAATTGTATGTCTGGTAGTCCGGTTCCCACTACTTCCAGTCTCTTACATGATGATTTAACTCAATTCTTGGTTTGTCAGGGAACCAAAGAAATTTAAAAACACAAGTGTTAAAATCTTTAATACAGGTTTTCATAGGAAGTAATGGTAATGATTGAATAATAAATAGGATTTTTGGCAAGATAATCATTTTGATGATAAACACCCATACTGTTTAAATTTTTAAAACAGTGCAAATGCCAACTCTGTTCAATTGTACTGTCTTATTCAGGCAGACTAGCAAATTTAAGCACAGTTCAATTACATGAAGACAATGGTGTAGTCGTCATAGTTTCACAGATTAGTACTCAGCTAACTGCTCTTGTGGGCCATTTTAAGCCTAGCCAATTAACCCACATAAGAATTAAACGCTGCATCTTGTGTTTGCAATGTAAACACCTTAACCATTATGCCAACGTTCCCCCTTCAAAACTTCATACACGTATACAGGACATAGCTTTACTGCAGATGGAGGTGTAGCACATCATGTGGTACCAACAGATGTGTCCCAGCATGCACATTATGGAATCAGAAGTTAATTTGAACGCAGAGAACATTGCTACACATACGATGTGATTCACTACCAGTCATCACCAAGTAACAAGCTACTGCAAATGTGTTTTAGTACCAGCCATCACCAAGTAACAAAGTACCATAAATGTGTTTCAGTACCAGCCATCACCAAGTAACAAACTACCGTAAATGGGTTTCAGCATCAGCCATCACCAAGTAACAAACTACAATAAAGGTGTTTCAATACCAAACATCACCAACTAACAAACTACTGTAAATGAGGTTCAGTAAAACCCATCACTAGCTAACAAACTATGGTAAATATGTTTCAGTACCAGCGATAACCAACTAACAACTAATGCGAATGTATTCCACTACCAGCCAACTAACAAACTACCATAAATGTTTTTGAGTACCAGCCATCATCAACTAACAAACTACCATAATTGTGTTTCAATTTCTGGCCATCAGCAAATAGCAAACTACTGTAAATGTGTTTCTGTATGAGCCATCACCATGCAACAAACTACCATGAATGTGTTTCTGTACCAGGCATCACCCAGCAACAAACTACTATAAATATGTTTCAGTACCAGCTATCACCAAGTAACAAACTACTGTAAATGTGCTTAAGCACCAGCCATCACAAAGTAACAAACTACCATAAATGGGTTTCAGCATCAGCCGTCACCAACTAATAAACTACTGTAAATGTGTTTCAGTAAAAGCCATCACCAACTAACAAACTACAGTAAATATTTTTCAGTACCAGCCATCACCAATTAACAACTAAAACAAATGTGTTTCAGTACCAGCCAGCTAACAAACTACCATAAATGTTTTTGAATGCCAGACATCACCAACTAATACACTACCATAATTGTTTTACTTTCCAGTCATCACCAAGTAACAAAATATCGTAAATGTTTTTCAGTACCAGCCATAACCAAGCAACAAACTAACACAAATGTGTTTCAGTACCAGTTATCACCCAGTAACAAACTACCATAAATGTGTTTCAGTATCAGCCTTCACCCAGTAAAAAACTACCATAAATATGTTTCAGTAACAGCCATCACCAACTAACAAACTACCATAAATGTGCTTCAGCACCAGCCATCACCAAGTAATAAATTACCATAAATATGTTTCAGTACCAGGCATCATCAAGAAACAAACTACAATAAAAGTGTTTCAGTACCAGGTATTATTAAGAAACAAACTACCATAAATGTGTTTTAGTACTAGCCATCACTAAGTAACAAACTACCATAAATGTGCTTCAATACCAGCAATCACCAGAAATGAACTACTGTAAATGCCTATCAGGACCAGCCAACTAAAACTACCTTCACCAACTAACAACAAACCATAAATGTGTTTCTATTCCAGCCTTCACCAGCTAACAAACTACTGAGCATGTGTTACAGTACCCACCATCCAAAGTAACAAAATACTGTAAATGTGCTTCAAGTACCAGCCATCACCAAATAACAAACTACTGTAAATCTGTTTCAGTAAAAGCCATCACCAACTAACAAACTACTTTAAATATGTTTCAATACCAGCCATCATCAAATAACAACAAGCACAAATGTGTTTCAGTACCAGGCAACGAACAAACTACCATAAATATTTTTGAATACGAAACATCACCAACTAACAAACTACCATAATTGTGTTTTACCAGCCATCACCAAGTAACAAACTAGCATAAATTTGTTTTGGTACCAGCAATCACCAGGCAACGAACTTCCATAAATGTATTTCAGTACCAGCCAACATCCAGTATCAAACCTGTTTAAGTCTAAGCCATCACTAAGAAGCAAACTACCATAAATGTGTTTCAGTACCAGACATCACAAATTCATAAACTACTGTACATGGGTTTCAGAACCAGTCATCAAGTAACAAATGTGTTTCAGTAACAGCCATCACCAAGCAACAAACTACCATAAATGTGTTTCAGTACCAGCCATCACCCAGTAACAAATGTGTTTCAGTACCAGCCATCACTGGGAAACGAACTACTGTAAATGTGTTTCAGAACCACCCATCACCAACCAACAAACTACCATAAATATGTTTCTGTACCAGCCATCACCCAGTAACAAACTACCGTAAATGTGTTTCAGTACCAGCCATTACCAAGTATCAAACCACTGTAAATGTGTTTCAGCGCCAGCCATCACCAAGTAACAAACTACAGCAAATGGGTTTCAGTACCAGCCATCACCAACTAACAAACTACTGTAAATGTGTTTCAATAAAAGTCATCATCAACTAACAAACTACCATAAATATTTTTGAATACCAGACATCATCAGCTAACAAACCATAATTGTGTTTCACTTACCAGCCTTCACCAAGTAACAAACTACCATAAATGTCTTTCAATACTAGCCATCACCCAGTAACAAATGTGTTTCAGTACCAGCCATCACCAAGAAACAAACTAGCATAAATGTGTTCCAGTACCAGCCATCACCAAGCAACAAACTAACATAAATGTGCTTCAGTACCAGCCATCATGCAGTAAAAAATGTGTTTCAGTACCAGTCATCACCAAACACCAAATTGCTATGACATCACGAAGTAACAAATTATTGTAAATGTGTTTCAGTACCAGCCATCACAAAGTAACTGACTACCATGAATGTGTTTTAGTACCAGCCATCATGAAGAAACAAACTACTATAAGTGCATTTCAGTACCTGCCATCACAAATGTGTTTCAGTACCAGCCATCATCAAGTAATAAACTACCATAAATATGTTTTAGTACCAGGCATCACCAAGTAACAAACTGCCATAAATGTGTCAGTACCACCCATCACGAAGTAACAAACTACCATAAATGTGCTTTAATATCAGTCATCATCAAGAAACAAACTAAAATAAATGTGTTTCAGTACATGCCATCACAAAGAAACAAAGTACAATACAGGTGTTTCAGTACCAGCCATCACCAACTAACAAACTACCGTAAATGTTTTTCAGCAAAAGCCATCAGCAACTAACAAACTGCCACAAACATATTTCAGTATCAGCCATCACCAACTAACAACTACCATAAATGTGTTTAAGTACCAGTCAACTAAAAACTGCAATGAATGTATTTGAGTACCAGACATCACCAACTAACAACCAGCCATAAATGTCTGAGTACCAGCCATCACCAGCTAACAAACTACTGAAAATATGTTACAGTAACCGCTGTCCCTAGTAACGAACTATTGTAAATGTTTCAGCAAAAGCCATCACCAACTAACAAACTACTGTAAATATGTTTCAGTACCAGCCATCACCAAATAACAAGCACAAATGCGTTTCAGTACCAGGCAACTAACAAACTACCATAATTATTTTTGAATACTAGACATCACCAACTAACAAACTACCATGATTGTGTTTCACTTACCAGCCATCACCAAGTAACAAACTAGCATAAATGTGTTACAGTACTAGCCATCACCAAGCATCAAACTACCATAAATGTGTCTCAGTACCAGCCATCACCCAGTAACAAATGTGTTTCAGTACCATCCATCACCCAGTAGCAGATGTGTTACAGTACCAGCCATCACCAATTAATAAACTAACGTAAATGGGTTTCAGCATCAGCCGTCACCAAGTAACAAACTACAATAAAAATGTTTCAGTACCAGCCATCACCAACTAACAAACTACTGTAAATATATTTCAGTAAAAGCCATCACCAACCAACAAACTACAGTAAATATGTTTCAGTACCAGCCATCACCAACTAACAACTAACAGAAATGTGTTTCAGTACAAGCCAAATAACAAACTACCATAAATGTTTTTTGAATCCTACAGATCACCAGCTAACAAACTACCATAATTGCATTTCACTTTCCAGCCATCACCAAGTAACAAACTATTGTAAATGTGTTTCAGTACCAGCCATCACCAAGTAACAAACTACTGCAGTGGCGGATTTAAGCATGGGTGTAGGGGCGCGCACCTCCCCCTTTTGTCCATTAGAACCTTTGTTCTTCATTTTTTTTAAATGTACCCTTTACGTTTTTCATTTTCAAGTTATGTTTTTTTTTTTAACTGTCATGAAGAAGAAATCATATAGTCCATATATGATCAATATCTCCATGGCAGTTCAAAAAAAAAAAAAACGTGGACAGTAGCGTACATTTTTTTTAGTTCGGGTTCCTTTCAACCAATCAATGCTGTGAAAACTTACGCCTAACTCAAATACATTGGAGAAGCGATTGGAGATTGCAGAGTCAGGTGATTTTATAATCTCCTCAATTGCTCCTCCAAATATATCTCTATTGTAGTTGAGTTAGGTGCGTTTTGGTAAAAACTTCAGAGAGCATCGTGTTGGAAGAAATTATTATTCAATAAGTCAGCAGTGACTGTGCAGAGTTCTGAACTCCAGCAACAAACTCACTGGTTGAGGCAACAAGTCTGTGAGAGTTTTTTTTTTTTTTAATTTTTGTACCAAAGAGCCCCAATTGTTTGATTACTCAATTTAAAAAGTCGAATATTTTACACTGTGATTGTTTGTAAGAGGACATATACTATACTGTAACACACAGTACAAACATGTAAAACTATGATGCAAATAATTAAAATGTATAAAGCTCAAAGACTCAGAGGTCTCTGACATTTGACATTTCAATTATCTACTTAAAACTAGGCTTCTTACACATAGATGTATACAGGCTGCTCAGTTTCTTTACATAGTTCATGCATTTATAGTCAATATGCAAGGCATGAGGTATTAATGTGTGGCATGAAGACGCAGATGAACTGGAACATGGAATATAGCATATGATTTTCCTTAGCGTGTGTGTGTGATTTTTCAAATAATTTCTGATCGCTTCATAGCCCACCTGCTAAATGCGTTCCTCGCTTAAATGGTTTTAAAATCCCTCAAGATGCCTTGGCATATTGTAATTAAAACTGGCGCCATGTATGATCTGCACTAGTGTTTCCCCATGTGCTCTTGCATGTTTTGCCTTGTGGAGTCTTTCTTAGGTCATTGGTCCATTGGCGATATCTGACTCAGTGAGCTCCTAAAGCACAAGTCCTATCATTTTTACTTAAGTATTGTATTTTGCCTGTCAAAACATGTCCAAATTATTTGCAGGACATACCGTAGTGAAAACTGATGCTGAACGCTCTTTCACATGCTGGGATAGAAGTCGAGTTTCAAACATTTAAAAGAAAATACCATTGCCTCTGAGGTGCAGAGAAGCATTTTGTGCCTACAGCCTTGTTGTCCAGTACCCCAAACCTCCTCAAAATCAAACGCATGTACACCTCTCCAAATGTTGACCAATGTTAATACTCACCCTCAGACTGTACCACCTTTCTCAAGGACAGCTAGGCCAATCAGTCCCGAGATAAATTTGAGGGCACCCATCTAGTCATCGAGGTTCTGTTCCTGTGAATTATTTCACCCAAGTGCACTGCTAAAGTGCCACTGCAAAGGCTGAAACCTTAGGCTTACAGTAGTGCTCATAAGCATGTTGCATTCTAAAAGGAAAACATAAAATTACGCACACAGCGTATCCAAAATGCAGCATTACATTTTACATTTTCTGTAACCCTTATTCACAAGGGAAAAATACATTTTACATAGACA
The DNA here is from genome assembly GCF_019279795.1 of Protopterus annectens. NCBI lineage: Eukaryota > Metazoa > Chordata > Ceratodontiformes > Protopteridae > Protopterus > Protopterus annectens. Next base: position 587,905,080 of record NC_056739.1, read on the forward strand.
TTGCACTTACATGAAAAAAAAAAAAATCACACCTTGTTACTCCTAACCTTCAAATTTAAAATCTCAGTGCATGCATCTGCAGGGTGAATTTGTAAACTGTATAGTTAGTTAATATTTCATTCATTTAACAGGGCAGTCATAATTAAAATGATTAGGAAAGTTAAGCATAGCTCTCAACTGTCCATGATTTAGAAGAACGTATTTTGATTTTTGCCTCAGATTTTTCCTCTAACTTGTGATATTCTGGCAAAATACTGAAGATACAGTAACTGAGTAATTTTAATCATTAGGATTCCCGACTTCTTATCATTCAGAAAATGCATGTTTGTGAAAATCCTCCAATCTCTGTCTACATCAGTGACTCTTGAGCTGAAATGTTCAGAGGTATTTTCTGCAGGACACACCCCTACAAAGGATGGTCAGCATACCTTTCAATTAGGGTTGCTAGCTTTCTTTGTGTCTAAAACCGGACTAAGGTCATGCCCCTCGCATCACCCATAACTCCACCCATTCTCACCCTCTCTCCCATCCATGGTCCACCCATTTCCTGAGATCACTGTGACATCAGCTGATGGGAACGCCCTCTTTTTCTGTTCCAGATGCCTGCTTTCAGCCGATTTCTCCCCAGTTTCCATAAACACTGTCAAAACTCTCACTGTGCATACTGTCTTCTGCTTTACTTCTACCGTGATTACAGATATTTGGATTTAATTTAAAACATTTATTTCAAATTTTATAGCACAAACCACTGATACACATTTGCTAAAGAAAGCAATACAGTCTCACAATGAAAACAGACTTAGCATTAAAACTACTCTTCTACAATGATTATTTGGATTTTATTTTTTACATTTTACAGCACAACGATGCACAAACACTGACAGACATCTGGTAAACAAAGCAATACTGTCTCACAATGAAAATAAACTAGTAAATGGCATTAAAACTTCTCTAACCTTGAAACTCACATTCATTGAAACTAAAGTTACCATACGTCCTCTTTTTTTGGCTCCTGTCTGGGCGGTTTTTGAAAATTCTGTGATTTGTCCGGGTTTTAAAACTCAGACAAATTGCAGAATTTTCAAAAAAAACAGACATCCCTATTTCGGAGTCTTTCCTCTGCTTTGTTTTTTTTTTTTTTTGATTGGCTCATATACCGGTATACGAGCTAATCAAAAAATGGAGCTCTGTTCAATGTGGAACTGCTTGATGTTCCGTATTGAACAGAAGAGGGTCCGCTGTGCACATTTTTGATTGGCTCGCATACCGATATACGAGCCAATCAAAAAGCGGAGCTCTGTTCAATGCGGAACTGCTTGATGTTCTGCATTGAACAGAAGAGGGTCCGCTGTTCGATGTTTTGATTGGTTCGTATATCGGCATACGGTCCAATTTTTTTTTTTTTTTTTTGCTCTTTAACCTAAGAGGATGAAATAATATGTGCTGATAGCTACACATATTTTTTCGTCCTTTTTAAATACAAACAATTATGGTAACCCTAATTGAAACAGCATTGAAACCCACACCACATACAAAGAAAATGCATGGCCATGGGTGGATAAAGATTACCTCTGGTTTGTTTGCAAATCATAGGCCTCTTGCACAAAGAATAAGAAACATACATGTGTTCTTTTCTTTGATACATCTTCCTGACTTTATTAAATTATATTCCTTGTATAATACAGCACACTTGTTAGACTGCATTTTAAATTTGTTTGAACATTTTTCCAGTAGACTGTACTGTAGGCAATGAAACAAAATGCATGAACCAATAATGACAAAACTGCCCAATTCAGAACATTTCCATCATAAAAGTCTACTTCCACACCCACACTATAAATAGAAAAAAAAAACTTTTTTTAAGGGCATTCCTCTATAAGAACGCCCTTCATGTCCAGTCGCACAGATGCAGAAGCCAAGATTGTTTACATCTTCGTCTTCCACGTGGGTAGAAATTGAATACCAGAAGACATTTAGACTATGCAGTGGACCACCATGAACAGTCAGACAAGTGAGAGGTAGGGGTGTGTGTGTGTGTGTGTGTGTGTGTGTGTGTGTGTGTGTGTGTGTGTGTGTGTGTGTGTGTGTGTGTGTGTGTGTGTGAGAGAGAGAGAGAGAGAGAGCATGTGTGATGCATGCATTACTGGATGTGATAACTATAAACTAAACATTCTTGACATTCAGCTATACAACAAGTTGCCAAAAAAAGTATTCTCCAAATGTTTAAACAAAAGTTCAGTATAATGCACAGTTCACCCAACAACCAAAACAGAAAAATGGGCACAAAAAATATTATTTTGTAGTGGGAAGAACTCATCTATCAATCCTCCACATAACCAAGAGCCCTGTTTGCATCTTGTTTATTGTGTTTTGTCTCCAAGTTATACACTTCAGATTTAGTAATCTCCTTCTAGAGATAACAAAGTTTTAAATGACAATGTTTAACCAGTCATAATCACCTAACCAGCATTTAACATATTCTCTTTTATTTACACAATGTATGTGATAGCATAGAAACTGGTGCTTGATTTAATAAATTCAAATGCATGTGAACATTTTGTTGTAGCAGAAGTAAATATTAGTTCTCTCCAGGTATTCTCTTACACATAAAACACATACACACTTCATTCAAATGTTAGCATCTGAAAAGAAAACCCGTCTTATCACACACACATACACACACACACACACACACACACACACACACACACACACACACACACACACACACACACACACACACACACACACACTACCGTTGTGCTGGCTTCTGAAATTGCTGCCTTCCCGTAAGTCAAGTTGATGAATTCCCCGAAGTGAAATAATATCCAAAGTCGGTTAATGCTATGCTTCTGCTTCCCACTCGCACTACACGCTGGGCTTCTGCTTCCTGCTCGCACTACATGCTGGGCTTCTGCTTCCCGCTCACACTACATGCTGGGCTTCTGCTTCCCACTTGCACTACATGCTGGGCTTCTGCTTCCCACTCGCACTACATGCTGGGCTTCTGCTTCCCACTTGCACTACATGCTGGGCTTCTGCTTCCCGCTCACACTACATGCTGGGCTTCTGCTTCCCACTTGCACTACATGCTGGGCTTCTGCTTCCCACTCGCACTACATGCTGGGCTTCTGCTTCCCACTCGCACTACATGCTGGGCTTCTGCTTCCCACTCGCACTACATGCTGGGCTTCTGCTTCCCGTTCGCACTACTAGAAGTGAGCTCATTGAGCTCAATTCCGACAGGCTGGTAGCCGTGCATGTGATGACATCAGCGCCACAAAATTTAAAACCAAAAGTCCGGTTTTGATTGAAATTTCTAACCGGACAATTTGTCAGATAACTGGACAGTCTGGTCAAAAACTGGGCAGCTGGCAGCCCTACTTTCAATTGTCCAGATTTTCACACAATGTCCAGATTTCTGCATTATATGTTTGGTTTGTTCCTCATAATCTGTGCTTTTTTCATTGAAAAAAAATGGTACTTATTATTGCAACCACATTCGGAAGGAACTGCAGAAGCGACTTGCTTTCTAAGTGTTCTGTGGCTGAAAACTGTTGTCAGATGCAGAAGTGGCTTGCTTTTTAGATGTACATGTGCAGGTGTCTAAAAGGAAAATTCAAGCTTTCTTTTTAAGCAGACTCTTATTTGTAAAACTCTTCATTCCAAAGTACAGACACGCTTGTCAGTGGCAAACACAACTATGCAGGAGACTTACTTTTGGGAAAAATAGCATTTCAAAAGGCAATTACTGCCTTTTGTCGTGTAGGACCACCATGACACTCGCTTCATTTAGGCAGTGCCATTGGGTCCTGCATGACTAAAAGGATTAATTCCGACTGGAATTATGCCGTTTACTGTTGTAGCCCTACTGTGGCACATTGCTGAATGCAGCAAAAGTATGTTTAAATTTAGAAATGTTATCCCAAGCTGCAATCACACTCACCTCTGCATTTCTCAACCACAAAACTAAGTACCTGTACTGTAGACCAGATGAATTCCACAAAGAATCAGATAATGCCAGAAAAATTCTAACTAAATATTTTCACAAAATATGAGAAACTGTTCAAGTGTATCTCTGTGCAAAGAATATTTCTTTCTCCATGGACCAACACTGTAATTATGCCCCTTGTATTTAGATGATCTTACTTATATAAAAACAGATTTAATAATTAGTGGTTCATCTGTTAGCATGAGCTGTCTTCCATTGCTTCCTTTAAAAAAATACCTGAACTACAACCTCTTTATAAAAATATCCACTTTATAAAGCATTATGAGTGTCACAGGGTGTTAGGATTTGCCTTTACCAATCCAAAGTTTGATTTCAGCTTTGTAATTTCCCTCATGTTAGATGCTTCTTCTCGTTTAAGTTATCTTTATTAGTATTTTTGAATTGATATGGCCTGATTCTTAAGCAGATTAAGTGTTTTAACATCTTGCACTTAAAATTTCTCATATCAAAGGTTTGTATTGTTAATTCAATATAGTTTGTCATCTGGTTGGCAAATATTTCACTCTGTCATAACTTCTATAGTAGGACTAAAAAGGCAACAAAGCATAAATAAATACATAAGCAATGAGTCCAGTAGGTATCTGAGAAACAAGTTACTAGTCAAAAGAATTTCAAAAAGACTGCATGTTCTGGTTGCATGCTTTTTTGTGCACATTTTGTTGAGCTGATTTATCCATGGAAGGCAGTATCCATGAATACCTGTAAGAAAGTGTGTTGTATTCAATTCTGTGCTTGAAAATTGCCCATCACAGACAGCTGAAGATCTATAAGAAAAACACACCAGCATTAATTAAACCCAAATTGTCCAATATTTTTGGTGGATTTATGTACATATTCTGCATTTAGTCATAGCTTAGGTGTTACTACTTAAACAAATCTGGACTCTGGTGTCATCACATGACATATACGTACATGTCCAAGCAGGGAATTTTGTGGTACATGAGCCAAGAAGTTCCTTCACCAAAGTGAGCCCTTCCTATTACATCTACAGCCATAAAGCAGTGCTTACAACTTCTTCAGCACTATATTTTCTATAATTTATTTGCATTACTTAGTAAACCTTTCCAGACAGGAAATATTTGCCAGTGTCAAGGATTGCCATCTCACCTTCCACATCTCTTTGGGATGTAAGAGGAAGCTGTAATACCCATGGTTAACCAATATAAACACAGGAAGGGCATGCAGACTCCATGCAAAAGCTGCCACAGCCACAAATCAAACTGGACAACCATGTACTACTGCTTGTCAGGTATCGTTTTTGTAACACCATAGCATATCTTAGGATTCCTGAATGCCAGACTGACAATGCATAGCTGATAAAATATCTTAAAATATTAACAGTATCAGAGATCTTGATTTTAACAAATTACAACATACACCCTAAAACTATTTTCATTCTACAGCAAATTAATTGTTTTAATTTAAGAAATTATAACTTTTCAGTCGATCTACTCAGTGACATGTAATTCTGTTATTCATTTAGATACTTATCTAGCATTATTTTGGCAGATAAATATTTTATAAATCCCAGCTGCAAAACAACAGCTGTTATAGATTCATAGGTGTTTACTAGGCTAACGGCCTTAGGGGCCTTCTTAAACCTAGCCATGCTTTGCCAAATGTATCTGACATGATCTGATACACAATGATAATTGTTAGGGTTGTATACAGGCTTTGACAATGGGTGGTCAAGCACTTACAGGCTGCCTCTGTGCTTAAGAGGCATAGCTGCCAGACTGGAGGGTAACTTTCCGATTCCACTTGAATTTGGTTAGAGAGGAATTCTGCTTCACATGGATGGGAAGCCTGTTCCAGGGGAGGGGGTAGTTTCTGAGACATGTTTCTATCAGATTATTGAAGCTTCAAAACTTTGAAAGTAATTTTGTTTAGACCATAATGATTGAAGTTTTGAAACTTTGAACGTTTTGAATGGACATCTTGGTACAGCGCAGAATGGGAAATTTACCCTTTTCTGCAATGTAGTGTGATCTCGAAGATGGTATACATAAATAGCAGGGAGTGTTGAGGCACAACCACTCATGTTAAAAATATAATTTTTATTTTTTATTTTTTTTTTTAATGTTCAAAGTTCTGAAACTTCGATCATATGGTCTAGGCCATATGAATTTCGAAGTTTCAGGACTTCAGTAATCTGACATAGATCCTTTCTGAGATACACATCTGTCCCTCTGTGTCCTATTTATGTTACAGAAGAGGTTTAAGTCCCTAGATTATGTATTTTTTATGTTATTTGTTTTGCAGATGTGCAACATGTCCAGTGGTATGAGATCAGGTGATGCTTTATAGGCCAAGCATAGATCACCTAGCAGCAATCCATAGGAGACCAAATAGAGAGATAGAGCTTTGAGGCCGTCTGCATAAAACATGTTGTTTATGCCCTGTATTCTTTTTGTGAGAAATCTTAGGAGATGCTGCAGCTGTTCCAGATGCTTGGTCAGGTATATATATATATATATATATATATATATATATATATATATACACACCAAATGGTATGTTGTACTCACTGATTGGTCTGATGAAGGCCAAGTACATCAGAACAATGATGTCCTTGGATCTAGATGCTTATAAATTGTGAAACGCAGAATGATTTTTTTTACCACAGTAGACAGAATGGTCAAAGGCCAGTTTACTGTCTACAAGCCTACCAAAATCCCTGACCACTGAGTCTACTCTTAGAGGTGCATTATCAATTTTGTAATTTCCAGGGGGTGGCCATCTTTCCAAAGGATACTAGTATGCATTTCTTTTCACTGAGTTTTAAACTTCACTCTGGCATCAGTTATTTGTCTTCATTAGGCCTTTTTCAAAGGTATTTATGTCTTTGGGGAACTTGATGACTATGCCTAGTTTGCAGGCATCTGCAAACTTGGTCAGCCAGGGGCCCTTGACATAGACTTTGATTTCAGAGAAGTAAATGGCTAAAAGGATAGGCCCAAGCAGCAAGTCCTGAGGGACTCTGCTAGTCAGTGGCCTCTTTGTGTAGGTAGCTTCCCATATCCTAACTTCTTGGCTTCTGTCTGTGAGTAAACTAGCTATCCCTTGAGTGATATATGAGTTCATTCCTAATTTAGTGAGTTTGACTACAATTACTGGACAAGGTATTGTATTTAGTGCTTTATGTGTGCAGTGTCTTGCCCTCATCCATGATTTTACTGTTCTATTTAAAGAAGTTCAAAATGCTGAGTATGCATAACCTGCCTTTGATGAAACCAAACACAGTCTAAACTCAGCCTTGATGGAGTTGCTGCATATCCGTAAGTCAAACTCCACTCACACAACCTGCATGCAAGGTCTCAACCTGGTCTGTGACATTAATAGAACTTGTTGGCAGGATAGATTTGTGTCCCAATAACTCCCCCATCTGTGGAATATATTTCCTTTTATGTCAAGAAGAGTACCTCACTAGCCCTCTTTAAGAGAAACCTGGGCAACTGGATGATGAGAGCCTCTGCAAATGTTTTTGTGTTTCTATGTGTGGATTTTGTTGGTGTAGGTTTAGTGGGACTATATGATGAGTGTGGTGTGGTGCAAGTGTTTATCTTTACCTTGTCCTCTTGACTGTCAAGTGCAGTCTTGGTTGGAGAGAACTTTTCCTATGCCCTTTATTTGTCCAGAAAATGCTGTGTAATGCCAGGATGTCTGCAGGCTGATAGAAGTATAGCACCCACAAACAGAGACAGTTTTGTAAAGCAATTGCAACATGCCAAAGCAAAGAACAGATTTGTGCATTCATTTCTGAAGTGTTTTATATGCGTTCTTTCTTCAGCATAATGAACACATGTTGTTGTGGCCATTAGCTAAGTCATTAATACTTGACACTGTTTTATTTTGTACATTAGATAACTGAAGCAGTTATTTTGTGTATTGAAATGAGCTGCAGTATGTCAGGAGAAAGTGCTGCCATGTCTTCAGGAGCCAAGCGAGAACTACATCAACAGTCTCTCTTCAAATTTTTCAGAAAGGTCATAAAACACGGAGAAGGTTCAGTCTCTGAGGGTAAGTCATTTGTGGGTGAGAGTAGTGCCAAAGTACAGAATTATGTCCTATTCTCAGGATGATTGTTAGATAGTTCAGATGTGTGTGACACTATTTCCTGTGCTAAAGTATTTGTCTAGGATTTTATGAATGAGGGTATTCATAAGTTTTACTGATTTTAGTCTTGAAAGGAAAGGCAGATATGGAATGGAAAATGAACTGAAAGTTACTGTACTCTAAAAGTCATATATGAAGGCAGGAGCTCATCGGTGAGATGGAACATCTTAATGATCCATGTTGTATACTTTGCATTTCTTTTATGGGTTTGCAGGCATCCAGTGTATAGAGTCTTTCCCTATTTTCTTTTTAGTTAGTGAAACTTTTTTTTTTGTGTAACAGTACGCTATTCAGTGGAGGCAAATGTAGTTGTATTTGTTGTACTGTTACAGAAGTTATCTTCCTTTTGATATTTGTTTTTATTATTTTAACCAGCAGTGAGAGAGTCATGTGTGTTTGACACAGAAGACATGGTAAATGAATGTAGTGTCATCAGAGAAGTCAGTGAAAGTAGTACTGTCACAGAAGTCATCAGCTTAACAGATAACATAGAAAGTGAGAGAAGTACTGTTAGTGCAGTCAGTAAGAAGCATTCGGATGAAGTCGGTGCCACAAAGTGTTCACTGACAGATATTATTGAGCACATCACATGTACTAATACTGCGGATAAGGAGAAAGTCATTGTCATAAATCATCGCAAACCACATGACGGTTTTCGTTTTCCACTCAAAGCCTCCACAGACAAAAGAAGAAAATCAGAAAGTTTCCTTCGCCAATGTCAGCTGTCATGGCTAGACCAGTTTCAATTTCTGGCATATTCAGTGAAACAAGATGGGCTGTACTGTTTTGCGTGTGTGTTATTTCCAAAACCAGCACAGACAGAACGTGCAAAGTTATTCATTGAGCAGCCATACTGTAATTGGAAGCATGCCAAAGCTGACATTCAGAATTAAATTACCACAAGAAATCTGAGGCAAAATTACATGCTTTCTGAAACACAAATGACAATCTAAGTCAAAGAGTGGACTTTGCAATTTCAAATGCTTCACAGCTGCAGGTGGCCAAAAACAGAGCTCTACTAACTTCTATTATAAAGTGTCTGGAGTACTGTGGTAGGCAAGGGATAGCCCTTCATGGACATAGAGATGATTGCACATCTGACTGTACAACCAACAAAGGAAAGTTCAGATCACTAGTCGATTTCCAAATTGATGCTGGTGACAGAGAGTTAGAAGCCCACTTGCAGATATGCCAAAAGAATGCAACATATATTTCAAAAACAGTACAGAATGAATTGCTAGACTGTATTAAAGAATACATTCAACAGCAGATAATAAAGGATATTAAACAACAGCATCTTGGACCCTTTTCTTCCATCCAAGCAGATGAAATTGCAGATATAAGCAACTAGGAACAACTTGGAGTAGTACTACGATATGTGAAGAATGGCCATCCTGTGGAGAGATTCACAGAGTTTATTGCCTGTGAATCTGTGACCGGAGAAGAGATCTGCAATAAGTTGGTCACATGCCTAACAAAGTTAACGTTGAATCTTGAGCACTGCAAAGCTCAAGGGTATGATGGTGCTGGAAACATGGCGGGAGCACAGAAAGGCTGTGCAGCTTTGTTTCAAGAAAAAGTACCACGTGCTATTTTTTTCCATTGTGCTAGTCACCAGTTGAACCTTGTACTTTCAAAGGCTTGCCAAGTTCCAGAAGTACGAATAATGTTACATGTAGTGAAGAAAGTTGGTTTGTTTTTCAAATACTCCCCAAAAAGGCAAAGATGTCTAGAGGAATCAATGCAGTACATAAATTTACAGCAAATGACAAGTGGCAAAAAAACTATAGAAAAACAAAAGCTTAAGTTGTTGTGTGAGACCAGATGTGTGGAGAGACATACAGCCTTTGATGACTTCTATCATATGTATGAAGCACTCATTCACTGTTTAGACAATATTATGAATAACAGAGGGCCACATTGGGATGGAAAAACTTTGACAGATGCCAGTGGACTTTACAGTTCAATTACTAAGTCTTGCTTTATTGTTTCCTTCCAATCAGCAAGGTTCTTGTTTGGCTTTACTAAGCCCCTTAGCAAACTTCTGCAAGGATCATCACAAGACGTACTGTATGCATATGAGCAAGTCAGCTGTGTGCTTCTTGAGCTGCAGGCTGTTTGTGCAAACATTGAGAATGAGTTTAGGAATATCTTCAGAGATATGTCAGAAATGGGGAGCTTCTCCAGTAATACTGAATTACCCCTTCCACGTGTCTGTAGCAAACAGACTATGAGGAACAATGTTGCTGGACAGACTTCAGAAGAGTACTGGTGAAGAGCAACTTTTATTCCCTTTCTGGACCACTTCATTCAAGAACTGTCCAGACAATTCACTACAATGGCATCAACAGCTATTCAAGGACTCTCACTATTTCCATCAAACTTGAACAGCTTAACATTAGATATAGAGAGTTCACTTAAAATTTTTTGACTTGTCTTCACCGAAAACATTCCACCAAGAGCTCAGACTGTGGAAAAGGACATGGGAAGCTTTATCAGACAATTCTTGACTGCCAAATTATTTGAAGCAGACCTATTTGCAAACAAATGTCAAAATGTTCCCAAACATTTCCTTTGTATTAAATACACTCTTGCTCACTCCAGTCACAACTGCTGGAGTAGAGAGGGCTAATTCAGCCTTAAAACTGATAAAGTCTGAACTCCGAAGTACCATGGGACAAGAGCGCCTTAGCAGATTAGTGTTGCTGTTCATGCATAGGGACATCTCAATAAACTACTCCTCAGTAATCAATTTATTTGCAGAAAGACATCTGAGAAGAATGCTACTTATTAATCCGCTTAATTAAGAATCGAACAGTAGTATGACAAACTTGTGACATATATTACAGTACAGTATGGAAACATAGAGGCGATCATGAAATGCTTAGTGTTATACTCACAAAAAAATTGTTAGACTGACTTGCTCTCCTGTCATGTATAGTTTTCTACATATCCTTAGATGGTATAACATATTGACTAAGTCAGACTACTAATTAAGTCAGAGTACTACCATCACACAAGTCATCTACTTCCAAGGCAACATAGAAAGTAAGATAAATACCAGTAATATAATTCACAGGCAACATAGTCAATCACAGCTCTACCATCATCCACTCCACAAGCAACATAGCAATTCATAGAAGTACCATCAGAGATGTCAGAGCACTACCATCACAGAAGTCCTCTACTCCACAGGCAGCATAGAAAGTAAGAGAAGTACCAGTAGTCCGGGATTAGGCATGCTGGACAGAGTACATGAACTATGGACAGAAGTTTGAAATATTACCCAGGAAGTGGCAAAAATTAATTCTAAATAGAAAGAAGATTAAGAAAGCAAAATGACTGTCTGTAAAGGCTTTAGAAGTGGCTGAGGAAAGAAGGCTCTCTAAAGATAATGAGAGCAGGTACATTATGTAAAACTTTAATGCAGAGTTTGATAGATGACAGCAAGAGAAGTTCAGGAGGGATGTATACATGAGCAATGCAAAGAAATGGAAGACAACAAAAGTGAACAGATGTTCAGGAACATGAGCTGTATTAAGGGAAACTTGCAGATAGAAATGGACATGACTGAAGAAACAAATGGAGAAATCCTGACAAACAGAAGAGAAAAGATCACAGAATTCAGTCAGAGTAGTACCACTGCAGAACTCAGTTGCTCCAAAGACAATATATTAAGTTAACCAGGACACCAGCATCACTAACATGTACAATGATGTGTTCTCTAACTACAGCCAAACCTCCGAACAGTGAAGCTAAATGGACATAAAGCTTTCTTAAGGCTGAGCCATCAGTTGACTTGTTTAAAATCTGGCAAAATGATATGTAACACTGCTGCATTTAAGTTACCAGCAGCTGTGGAAAACAAGGTAGCAGTAATTGTACTGGAAAATGTCAGCTTATATTCAAGTCCTAAAAATGGTAATTGCTACAGAGACTATTCCAATTATAAAACACACTTGTACAAAGTAGTGCATTCTCCAAATTAGAACTATTTCCCCAGTGCTGAAGTTGGGGTGACTGCAATCCAAGCTGAGTGAAAGTCCAACTGGATAGAAGTTCACTGTCAAAGAAACATGTTGGAAGAAGAAATTACTCAAATTCAGATGGCCATGAACTTGGAAAACATTGACCTAAAACAATTTAAGTTGCATTGAACTTGGACTTGAGAAAGAAAACAACCAACATTGGCATTTTTAAACTCCTGGAGACCAGCATTGCCTCCCTCTCCTTTACTCACTCCAGAATTTGTTGAAAGGAGAGAAAAGGTACAGTAGGACTTTTGTTAAAGAAAATTACTTGTGCTTAAACACAGAGAGAGAACAGTAAACAATCCAAAAACATAATGGTCAGTTAAGGAAAGTTTTATGAATTTAGTTTGTTATTTTGTACATCAATTAAATGAAGCTTTTACTAATTTATCCAAACATGTGTCTGTGGTATATATTTTATGTTTCATAACAATAACGTAGATTTCACTGTGGTTGTTTCCACCTTCAGTGGGATTCTTTACAAGTTTATAACAGTCCATATGCCCACTATGCCATGGAAGGAGAATGTGAGTTGGTATGGTCAACAAATCTTTTCCAGGCATGCATTGAAAATAGATGTGCTGTGTGCTGCACAGGAATTACTTTTTTCTGCTACCACATCCACAGCAAAATCATATGTAACTGAATGTAAAGTGATATCTTTCCAGACATGATGTCAGTGCTTCTTAAGGTGATCTTTTCACAACCACCAAACCAAGTGTCCCACTTTTTTGCTTCCACCCCAGTAGTCAACTAACCAGACTGCACCCCCCCTTCTGCAAATTCATGGATTTGCCACTGTATTGTAAATGTGTTTCAGCACCAGCCATTGCTGAGTAACAAATATCCATAAATGTGTTTCAGTACCAGCCATCACCAAGTAACGGACTACCACAAATATGTTTCAGAAAATGCCATCACCCAGTAACAAACTACCATAAATCTGTTTCAATGCCAGCCATCATCAAGTAATGAACTACCATAAACATGTTTCAGTACCCACCATAACCAGGAAACAAACTGCCATACAGCTGTTTCAGTACCAGTCATTAGCAACTAACAAACTATCATAAATGTGTTTCAGTAAAAGTCATCAGCAGCTAACAAACAAGAAACATGTTTCAGTCCCAGCCATCACCAACAATTACCATGAATGTGTTTCAGTACCAGCTAATTAAAAACTACCATAAATGATGTTGAGTACCAGACATCATCAACTAACTACCATAAATGTGTTTCAGTACCAGCTAATTAAAAAACTACCATAAATGATTTTGAGTACCAGACATCACCAACTAACAAACAACCATAAATGTGTTTCAATACCAGCCATCACCAGCTAAGAAACTTCTAAAAATGTGCTACAGACCCGCCATCCCAAGTAACAGACTACCATAAATGTGTTTCAGTACCAGACTTTACCAGGTAACAAACAACCATAAATGTGCTTCAGCACCTACCATCACCAAGTAACGAACTACCACAAATATATTTCAGAAAATGCCATCATCCATTTACAAACTACCATAAATGTGTTTCAGTACCAGACATCACCAGTTAATAAATTACACTAAATGGGTTTCAGCATCAGCTGTCACCAAGTAACAAACTATAATAAGAGGAGAAAATATACTAGATCTCATTGTCACAAACATGGGGACAAAATGCTCCACACCGGAAGTATATCCCTCATTGGTGAGATCTGATCATAAACTAATCTCACTGGAAATCCACATCCCGCCCCCACCCCAAACAAAAAAGACCATAGTGAAGAACTTCTCTAAAGCAAACTTCACACTACTCAAGACTGGTGTGGTATCCTTCAAGGCCCCTGAGTCAGAGGAAACCACAACCCAAGCTGCGGAAGCCCTTACAAATGCCTTCTATGAACACCTCCAGGACTGCATGGATCAGGCAATCCCAAATAAAACCAAGACTCTTTCCACAAAGGGCAAACGTCCAGTCTGGTGGACCCCAGCCATTAACAAACTTTACAATAAGAGGAGAAAGCTATTACATGATAGAACAAAATCCATAAAAGGGAAGTCACCCCTGATCATTATTAGTAAAAAATCGAGCACTCATAAAATCAACTAAGGCCAATTTTGAGAGAAAAATTGCCATGGATTCAAAGGACAATCATAAGGCCTTTTTCAGCTATGTTAGGAACCTGGGTGGAAACTCACAGATATGCTCAGAATTAGTCCAAAATGATACAAAATCACTGAACCCACAGACATTGCCAACATACTGGCAGACAGGTTCAGTGCAAACTTCACCCCTCTCCCCTAAAGGAGAGATAACTATCCCAGCCGAGTGTAGCCTCCTGGACATCTCAAATGCAGGTGAAAGCTGCTCTCTCTAAAGCTAAAACACAGCATCAATGGGACCGGATGGTGTCCCCGGCTGTGTGCTACATGAGCTAAATGAGGAATTAAACCCGCACATAAGGCAGCTGTTTAATCTCAGCCTTACCACAGGATACGTGCCCAAGGAGTGGCGTGACGGCAACTGTGGTCCCACTCCACAAAGGTGGCGCCTCACGGACCCTGGTAATTACCGCCCCATAAGCTTAACAAGTCTAGTCTGCAAAGCTATGGAGAGGATCATAATGGAGCTCATAAACAAAGATATAGGGGACTTGCAGACATTGGACCCGACCCAGTTTGGCTTTGTCAAGGGAAGATCATGCCTTTTGAACTTGGTCGACTTCTTGAAATAGTCACCAAGGCCATTGATGAGGAAAGGCAGTCCATACAGCCTACCTTGACCTTGCAAAGGCTTTTCACAATACCCCACTCGGGTATTGTAGAAAAACTTACCAGCTTAAATGTAAACCCATATGTCACAAGATGGGTTGCAAACTGGCTTAAGGACAGAACCCACAGGGTTAGAGTTGCTGGCGCTGTGTCAGACTCCAAGCGGTCACAAGTGGTGTCCCACAGGGCTCGGTCCTTGGCCCCTATTGTTTGGCATCTACTTCTCAGAAGTACAGGCCAACATGGGAGGACTTTGGCTGACAAAGTTTGCAGATGACTGCAAACTGGGCGCCATAGTGGAAAGTGCATCGGACACGGATATCCTTCAGAAGGGACTCACGGAAACAGATAGCTGGTGCCAGAGCCATGGCCTGAAGTTAAACGCCAAAAATGTATAGTCATACCTTCGGGAAAAACAAGGTAACCCCAAGCTACCATATAGGTGGCAATCCACTAAGCACAGAAGAGGTTATCAGGGACCTGGGGACCCAGGTTGACAGTGGCCTTTCTTTGACACTCACATTGCTAAAGTGGTTAGAAAGACCTTCTACATTGCCCACCTGATCATGAAGGATTCACATCCAGATCTAGTGAGGTCATTGTTCCCCTGTACTCTTCACTTATCAGACCAATGATCGAGTACAATGCCCCATTCGGGATGTATCTCACCCGACATCTGCAGCAATTGGAGAGACCCCAAAGTTCCTCACCAAAAGGATAAAGGGACTCCAAAATCTGTCATATGCTGCCAGATTGAAGAAATTCCAGCTCTATTCAGTCGCATACCGTCTGCTCAGAGGTGACATGTGCCTGACATACAAGGCCATGTCCAACCCGGAATTAATGGACATGCTCCACCTCAAAAAATCCAAATCCACCAAAACCACTAGAGCAAGCGACTTAAACCTTAGCACAGATATAAACAGGATGTGCTGGAGGGATAGATTTATCACTCAGAGACTCCCTATGCTGTGGAATAAAATCCCGGTCCATGTGAGGCAGAGCACCTCGCTGACTCTGTTCAAGAGAAATCTAGACCTGTGGATGGGAGATCGTAGGTTTACCCCGGGAATCATCTCTGGGTCACTGCTGGACAGAGGCACAACAAACTAATGGGCACAGTATTTTTTCATATAAGGGGTGGCGTAAGCCACAATAATTTGGGCTAGGCTTATAAATGCCTTAGGGCAGATAGCCTAGTATAAACCTATGAACCTATGAACCTATGAATAAATGTGTTTCAGTACTTGCAATCACCAACTAACAAACTACTGTAAATGTTTCAGTAAAAGCCATCACCAACCAACAAATTATGATAAATATGTTTTAATACCTGCAATAAACTAATAACTAACACAAATGCATTTCAGTACCAGTCAACTAACTATCATAAATGTTTTTGAGTACCAGACATCACCAACTAACAAACGACCATAATTTTGATTCACTTACCAGGCATCACCAAGTAACAAACTATCATAAATGTGTTTCAATACCACCATCACCAAGCAACCAAATACAATAAATGTGTTTTGGTAGCAGCCATCACCCATAAATAAACTTCTGTAAATGGGTTTCAGCACCAGCCGTCACCAAGTAACAAACTACAACAAAGGTTTCAATACCAGCCATCTCCAACTAACAAATTACTACAAATCCTTTTCAGTACCAGCCATCAGCAAGTATCAAACTACTGTAAATGTGTTTCACCACCAGCCATCACCAAGTAACAAACTACCATAAATGGGTTTCAGCACTGGAAGTCACCAAGTAACAGACTACCATAATGGCGTTTCAGTACCAGCCATCAACAACTAACAAACTACTGTAAATGTGTTTCAGTAAAACCCATCACAAACTGAAAAATATGATAAATATGTTTCAGTACAAGCCAACTAACAAACTACCAAAAATGTTTTTGAATACCAGACATTACCAACTAACAAAATACCATAATCGTGTTTCACTTTCCAGTCATCACCAAGTAACAAAGTACCATAAATGTGTTACAGTACCAGCCATCACCAAGTAACAAATGACCATAAATGTGTTTCAGTACCAGCCTTCACCCAGTAACAAACTACCATAAATGTGTTTCAGTGCCAGCCTTCACCAAGTAACAAACTACAGTAAATGTATTTCAGCACCAACCATCACTAAGTAACAAACTGCAATAAAAAAACATTACCAAATACCAAACTACTGTAAGTGTGTTTCAGTACCAGCCACCACCAAGTAGCAAACTACCATAACTGTGTTTCAGTACCAGGTATCACCAGGTAACAAATTACTGCAAATGTGTTTCAGTAGCAGCCTTCACCAAATAACAAACTACCATAAATGTGGTTCAGTACCAGGCATCACCAAGAACCAAACTACCATACAGGTGTTTCAGTACCAGCCAACAGCAACTAACAAACTATCATAACATGTTTCAGTACCAGCCATCACCAACTGACAACTAAATGTGTTTCAGTACTAGCCAACTAAAAAAAAACTACAATAAATGTTTTTCCGCACAAGACTCCAACAACTAACAACCATAAATGTGTTTCATTACCAGCAATCACCAGCTAACAAACTACCAAAAATGTGTTCAGTACCAGCCATCACCCAGTAACAAATGTGTTTCAGTACCATGCATCACCCAGTAATAGATATGTTTCAGTACCAGCCATCACCGATTAGAAAACTACTGTAAATGTGTTTCAGCATCAGCCGTCACCAAGGAACAAGCTACAATAAAGATGTTTCAGTACCAGCCATCACCAACTAACAAACTACTGTAAATATCTTTCAGTAAAAGCCATCAGCAACTAACAAACTACTGTAAATGTGTTTCAGCAAGAGCCATCAGCAACTATCAAACTACCATGAATGTGTTTCAGCACCAGCCATCATCAAAGAACAAACTACAGTAAATATGTTTCAGTACCAGCCATTATCAAGTAATAAACTACCATAAAAATGTTTCAGTACCAGGCATCACCAAGTAACAAACTACCATAAATGTGTTTCAGTACCACCCATCACGAAGTAACAAACTACTATAAATGTGTTTCAATACCAGCCATCACCAAGAAACAAACTAAAATAAATGTGTTTCAGTGCCCGCCATCGCAAAGAAACAAAATACAGTACAGGTGTTTCAGTACCAGCCATCACCAACATACAAACTACCATAAATGGGTTTCAGCAAAAGCCATCAGCAACTAACAAAATGACGCAAACTTATTTCATTATCAGCCATCAACAACTAACAATTACCGTAAATGTGTTTAAGTACCAGCCAACTAAAATACTGCCATGAATGTATTTGGCTACCAGACATCACCAACTAACAACCAACCATAAATGTCTGAGTACCAGCCATCACCAGCTAAAAAACTACTGAAAATATGTTACAGTAACCGCCATTTCTAGTAACAAACTACTGTAAATGAGTTTCAGTACCAGCAATCACCAAGTAACAAACTACTGTAAATGTGTTTTAGTACCAGCCAAAATAACAAAACTAACATAAATGTGCTTCAGCACCAGTCATCATGAAGTAAGAAACTAACACAAATATGTTTCAGAAACTGCCATCACCAGGTAACAAACTACCGTAAATGTGTTTCAGTTCCAGCAATCACCAAGCAACCAACTACCATAAATGTGTTTTGGTACCAGCCATCACCCAGTAACATATGTGTTTCTGTACCATGCATCACCCAGTAATAGATATGTTTCAGTACCAGCCATCACCAATTAGAAAACTACTGTAAATGTGTTTCAGCATCAGCCGTCACCAAGGAACAAGCTACAATAAAGATGTTTCAGTACCAGCCATCACCAACTAACAAACTACTGTAAATATCTTTCAGTAAAAGCCATCACCAACTAACAAACTACGGTAAATACGTTTCAGTACCAGCCATCACCAACTAACACAAATGTGTTTCAGTACCGCCCAAATATTAAACTACCATCAATGTTTTTGAATACTAGAGATCACCAGCTAACAAACTACCATAATTGCTTTTCACTTTCCAGCCATCACCAAGTAACAAACTATTGTAAATGTGTTTCAGTAACAGCCATCACCAAGCAACAAACTACCACAAGTGTGTTTCAGTACCAGCCATTACCAAGTAACAACCTATCATAACATGTGTTTCAGCACCAGCCATTTCTAAGTCACAAACAACCATAAATGTTTTTCAGTACCAGCCATACCAAGTAATGAACTACCACAAATATGTTTCAGAAAATGCCATCACCCAGTAACAATCTACCATAATTCTGTTTCCATACCAGCCATCACCAAGTAATGAACTACCATAAGTATGTTTAAGTACCCACCATAACCAGGAAACAAACTGCCATACAGCTGTTTCAATACCAGGCATCAACAACTAACAAACTATCGTAAATATGTTTCAGTAAAAGCCATCAGCAGCTAACAAACTACAAGAAACATGTTTCAGTAGCAGCCATCACTAACTAACAACTACCATAAATGTGTTTCAGTACCAGCTAACTAAAAAACTACCATAAATGATTTAGAGTACCAGACATCACCAACTAACAAACAACCATAAATGTGTTTCAGTACCAGCCATCACCAGCTAACAAACTTCTGAAAATATGCTACAGACCCGCCATCCCAAGTAACAGACTATAATAAATGTGTGTTTCAGTACTAGACTTTTCCCCGCAGTCGAGTGGCCTCCGAAAGACATGCATGAATGGGCGTGTCTTTGCTGAAGGTTGGGTGCTGGGCTGGCAAATCGGCACCATAAAAATCTACTGCCAATCACGAGCAGACCGGAGTCCTGCTGTGGCGACCCCTAACCAGGAAAAGCCGAAAAGACAAACAAACCAGACTTTACCAGGTAACAAACAACCATAAATGTGCTTCAGTGCCAGCAATCACCAAGTAACAAACTACAACAAATATATTTCAGAAAATGTCATCATCCATTTACAAACTACTGTACATGTGTTTCAGTACCAGCCATCACCAAGCAATAAACTAGCATAAATGTGTTTCAGTACCAGACATCACCAGTTAATAAACTACACTAAATGGGTTTCAGCATCAGCCGTCACCAAGTAATAAACTGTAATAAAAGTGTCTCAGTACTAGCAATCACCAACTAACAAAGTACTGTAAATGTGTTTCAGTAAAAGCCATAACCAACTAGTACCAGCCAACTAACAAACTACCAAAAATGTTTTTTGAACACCAGACATTACTTACTAACAAAATACCATAATTATGTTTGTTCATCACCAAGTAACAAAGTGTCATAATTGGTTTCAGTACCAGCCTTCACCCAGTATGAAACTACCATAAATGTGTTTCAGTACCAGCCATCACCAAGTAACAAACTACCGTAAATGTGTTTCAGCACCAACCATCACTAAGTAACAAACTACAATAAATGTGTTTCAGTAGCAGGCATCACGAAGTAACAAACAACCATAAATGTGTTTCAGTACCAGCCTTCATCCAGTAACAAACTACCATAAATGTGTTTCAGTACAGGCCATCACCAAGTAACAAACAACCATAAATGTGTTTCAGTACCAGCCTTCACACAGTAACAAACTACCATAAATGTATTTCAGTATAAGCCATCACCAAGTAACAAACTACAATAAACGTGTTTCAATAAAAACCATTACCAAATACCAAACTACTGTAAACATGTTTCAGTACCAGCCACCAGCAAGTAACAAACTACCATAATTGTGTTTCAGTACCAGGCATCACCAAGTAACAAATTACTGAAAATGTGTTTCAGTACCAGCCTTCACCAAATAACAAACTACCATAAATGTGTTTCAGTAACAGGCATCACCAAGAAACAAACTACCGTAAATGTGTTTCAGTACTAGCCAACTAAAAAACTACAATAAATGTTTTTCAGTACCAGACTCCACCAACTAACAAACAACCTTAAATATGTTTCAGTACCAGCCATCACCAGCTAACAAACTACTGAAAATGTGTTGCAGTACCAGCCATCCCAAGTAACAAAGTACCATAAATGTGTAACAAACTACAATAAACACTGAAACTCTGTTTCAAAACCAGCTATCACCAAGTAATGAACTATCATAAGTGTGTTTCAGTACCCGCCATCACCAAGAAACAAACTACCATACAGGTTTTTCAGGACCAGCCATCAGCAACAAACAAACTATCATAAATGTGTTTCAGTAAAAGCTATCAGCAACTAACAAAGTACCAAAAATATGTTTCAGTACCTGCCATCAGCAACTAGCAAACTATCATAAATGTGTTTCAGTAAAAGCAATCAGCAATTAACAAAGTACCGAAAATATGTTTCAGCATCTGCCATCACCAAGTAAAAAGTACCGTAAATGTGTTTCAGTACCAGCCAACTAAAAAACTAACATAAATCTTGTTGAGTGCCAGACATCACCAACTAACAAACAACTATAAATGTGTTTCAGTACCAGCAATCACCAGCTAACAAACTTCCAAAAATGTGTGTTAGTACCTGCCAACCCAAGTAAAAAACTACAGTAAATGTGTTTCAGTACCAGCTGTCACCAAGTAACAAACTACCATAAATGGGTTTCAGCATCAGATGTCACCAAGAAGCAAACTACCATAAAGGTGTTTTAGTAGCAGCCATTGCCAATTATCAAAAAAATGTAAATGCATTTCAGTAAAAGCCATCACCATCTAACAAACTAAGGTAAAGATGTTTCAGTACCAGCCATCACCAACTAACAACTAACACAAATGTGTTTCATTACCAGACAACTAACAAACTACCATAAATGTTTTTTTGAATACAAGACATTATCAACTAATAAACTACCATACTTGATTTTAACTTTCCAGTCACTATCCAGCCATCACTAAGCAACAAACTACCATACATGTGTTTCAGTACCAGCCATCACCCAGTACGAAACTACCATAAATGTCTTTCAGTACCCACCATCACCAAGAAACAAACTAGCGTACAGTGTTTCAGTACCAGCCATCAGCAACTAACAAACTACTGTAAATGTGTTTCTATAAAAGCCATCAGCAACTAAAAAAAAATTACTGGATACATGTTTCAGTACCATCCATCACCAACTACCATAAATGTGTGTCAATACCAGCCAACTAAAAAACTACCATGAATCCTGTTGAGTACCAGACATCAAGAACTAACAACCACAAATGTGTTTCAGTACCAGCTATCAACAAGTGCCGAACTAATGAACAACCACAAATGTGTTTCAGTACCAGCTATCAACAAGTGACGAACTAATGAACAACCACAAATGTGTTTCAGTACCAGCTATCAACAAGTGACGAACTAATGAACAACCACAAATGTGTTTCAGTACCAGCTATCAACAAGTGACGAACTAATGAACAACCACAAATGTGTTTCAGTACCAGCTATCAACAAGTGACGAACTAATGAACAACCACAAATGTGTTTCAGTACCAGCTATCAACAAGTGACGAACTAATGAACAACCACAAATGTGTTTCAGTACCAGCTATCAACAAGTGACGAACTAATGAACAACCACAAATGTGTTTCAGTACCAGCTATCAACAAGTGACGAACTAATGAACAACCACAAATGTGTTTCAGTACCAGCTATCAACAAGTGACGAACTAATGAACAACCACAAATGTGTTTCAGTACCAGCTATCAACAAGTGACAAACTAATTAACAACCACAAATGTGTTTCAGTACCAGCTATCAACAAGTGATGAACTAATGAACAACCACAAATGTGTTTCAGGAAAATGCCATCACCAAGTAACTAACTACCATGAATATGATTCAGTACGAGTCATCACCAAATAACAAAGTACTGAAAATCTGTTTCAGTACCAGCCATCAGCAAGTAACAAACTACCATAAATGTAGTTCAGTAACAGCCATCACAAAGTAACAAACTACCATAATTGTGGTTCAGTACCAGGCATTACCAAGTAACAAACTACTGTAAATGCGTTTCAGTACCAGCCATCACCTAGTAACAAACTACAATAAATCTGTTTCAATACTAGCCATCATGAAGTAAAGAACTACCATAAATGTGTTTCAGTACCAGCCATCACCAAGTAACAAACTACTGTAAATGGGTTTCAACATCATCCATCACCAAGAAGCAAACTACCATAAATGTGTTTTAATACCATCCATCACCAACTAACAAAAAAACTGTAAATGTGTTTCAGTAAAAGCCATCACCATCTAACAAACTAAGGTAAAGATATTTCAGTTCCAGCCATCACCAACTAACAACTAGCACAAATGTGTTTCATTACCAGTCAACTAACAAACTACCAAAAATGTTTTTTTTGAATACAAGACATCACCAACTAACAAACTACCATACTCGTGTTTAATTCTCTAGTCACTTTAAAGACATCACCAAGTAACAGACTATCATAAACATGTTTCAGTACCAGCCATTACCAAGCAACAAACTACTATAGATGTGTTTCAATACCAGCCATCACCCAGTAACAAACTACCATAAATGTGTTTGAGTACCTGCCCATAACAAACTGTCATAGATGTGTTTCAGTAAAAGTCATCACAAGTACCAAACAACTGTAAATGTGTTTCAGTACCAGCCATCACCAAAAAACAAACTGCCATAAATGTGTTTGAGTACCTGCCCATAACAAACTGTCATAAATATGTTTCAGTAAAAGTCATCACAAGTACCAAACTGTAAGTGTGTTTCAGTACTAGCCATCACCAAAAAACAAACTGCCATAAATGTGTTTCAGTAGGGTCTATATTATGTGATCGAATGATTAGGTGATCGAACACCTAAACATCGACAACATAATATCGAAAGCAAAAAACAGCAAATGGACAATTTAAAGCAGGGAAAGATTTACCTTGGCTGTTCGCTAGATTTTTGTCATTTTCTCCACTGTGGAGTGATCTTGCAGTTGGTATATTTAGTTAGGGGGTGTGGGGGGCTGTAAAGTGATTTTTTTTTTTTTTGTGGCCAATGGTAACGTTTCCAGGTGGCATTCGCTATTTTGCAGTTCGATATTATGTGGTCAGTGGTTAGGTGTCGGTTCACCTAATCATTCGATCATGTAATATAGACCCATTTCAGTACCAGGCATCACCAAGTAACAAACTACCATAAACGTGTTTCAGTAAAAGCCATCACCAAGTAACAAACCACCTAAATGTGTTTCAGTACCCGCCATCACCAAGAAACAGACTACCGTACAACTGTTTCAGTACCAGCCATCAGCAACTAACAAACTACCGAGAACATATTTCAGTGTCAGCCATTACCAACTAACACCTACAGTAAATGTGCTTCAGTACCAGCCAAATTAAAAACTAACATGAATGTTTGTGTACCAGACTTCACCAACTAACAAACGGCCATTAATGTGTTTCAGTACCACCCATCACCAGCTAACAAACTAACTAAAACGTCTTGCAGTACCTGCCATCCCAAGTAACAAGCTACCATAAATGTGTTTCAGTATCAGCTATCACCAAGTAACAAACTACTGTAAAAGTGTTTCAGTACTGGCCATCACCAAGCAATAAAAGACCACACATGTGTTTCAGAAACTGCTTCACCAAGTAACAAACCACCAAAAATGTGTTTCACTACCAGCCATCACAAAGTTATGCGCTACCATAAATGTGTTTCAGTAACAGCCATCACCAAGTAACAAAGAACTATAAATGTGCTTGAGTACCAGCCATCACCCAGTAACAAACTAATGTTAATGTGTTTCATTAACAGTCATTACCAGGTAACGAACTGCCAAAAATGTGTTTCAGCACCAGCAATCACCAAGTAACAACCTATTGTAAATGTGTTTCAACATCAGCCATCACTAAGTAACAAACTACCATAAAGGTGTTTTAGTACCACCCATCACCAACTACTAAAAACTGTGCATCTGTTTCAGTAAAAGCCATCACCAATCTCAAACTATGGCAAATATCTTACAGTACCTGCCATAACCAACTAACAACTAACACAAATCTGTTTCAGGACCAGCCAATTAACAAACTACCATAAATGGTTTCGAGTACCAGACATCACCAGCTAACAAACTACCGTAAATGTGTTTCAGCATCAGCCATCACCATGTAACAAACTAACATAAATGGGTTTCAACATCAGCCATCACCAAGAAACAACCTACCCTAAAGGTGTTTCAGTACCAGCTATCACCAACTAACAAACTACTGTAAATGCGTTACAGAAATAGCCATCATCATCTAACAAAGTACGGTAAAGCTGTTTCAGTAGCAGCCATCACCAACTAACACCTAACACAAATGGGTTTCAGTACCAGCCAAGTTCTTTTTGAATACAAGACATCACTAACTAACAAACTCCCATACTTATGTTTAACTTTCCAGTCATCACCAAGTAACAAACTATCATAAACATGTTTCAATACCAGCCATCACCAAGCAACAAACTACCATTTATGTGTTTCAATATCAGCCATCGCCCAGTAACAAACTACCATTGATGTGTTTTACTACTTGCCATCCCCAAGTAACAAACTACGATAAATGTGTTTCAGTACCAGCCATCAACAAGTAACAAACCACCATAAATGTGCTTCAGTACCAACCATCACCAAGTAACGAAACTACCACAAATATGTTTCAGAAACTGCATCACCTAGTAACAAACTACCATAAAGTGTTTCTGTACCAGCCATCATGAAGTAACAAACTACTGTAAATGTGTTTCATTACCAGTCATCAGCAAGTAACAAACTATAAAAAATGGGTTTCACTACCAGCCATCACCAAGTAACGAGTCACTATAAATGTTTTTTAGTACCAGCCATCAGCAAGAAAAAACAAACATAAATCTGCTTGAGTACAAGCCATCAGCTAGTAATGAACTACCACCAAGGTGTTGCAGAAAATGCCATCACCAAATAACAAACTACCATAAATGTGTTTCAGTGCCAGCTATCACTAAGCAAGAAACTACCATAAATGTGTTTAAGTACCAGCCATCTCCAAGTAACAAACTAGCGTAAATGTGTTTCAGTAAGAGCCATAACCAAGTAACAAACTACTGTAAATGGGCTTCAGCATTAGTCATCACCAAGTAACAAATTACCATAAATGTGTTTTAGTACCAGCCATCAACCAGCAACAAATGTGTCTCAAGTACCATCCATCACCAAGTAACAGATGTGTTTCAGTACCAGCCATCACCAATTAATAAACAAGAGCAAATGGGTTTCAGCATCAGCCATCACCAAGTGATAAACTACAATAAAGATGTTTCAGTACCAGCCATCACCAACTAACAAACTACTGTAAATATCTTTCAGTAAAAGCCATCACCAACTAACAAACTACAGTAAATATGTTTCATTACCAGCCATCACCAACTAACAACTAACAGACTTTTTTTTCAGTACCAGCCAAATAACAAACTACCATACATGTTTTTGAAAACTACAGATCACCA
Source organism: Protopterus annectens (assembly GCF_019279795.1). NCBI lineage: Eukaryota > Metazoa > Chordata > Ceratodontiformes > Protopteridae > Protopterus > Protopterus annectens. The sequence continues at coordinate 587,931,484 of NC_056739.1, forward strand.
GGTAACAAACTGCCATAATTGTGTTTCATTTTCCAGTCATCACCAAGTAACAAACTATTGTAAAAGTGTTTCAGTACCAGCCATAACCAAGCAACAAACTACCATAAAAGTGTTTCAGCACCAGCCATTATTAAGTAACAAACATTCATAAATGTGTTTCAGTACAAGCCATCACCAAGTAACGAACTACCACAAATATGTTTCAGAAAATGCCATCACCCAGTAAAACCTACCATAAATCTGTTTCAATACTAGCCATCACCAAGTAATGAACTACCATAAATATGTTTCAGTACCCACCATAACCAAGAAACAAACTGCCATACAGCTGTTTCAATACCAGGCATCAACAACTAACAAACTATCGTAAATGTGTTTCAGTAAAAGCCATCAGCTAACAAACTACAAGAAACAAGTTTCAGTGCCAGCCATCACCAACTAACAACTACCATAAATATGTTGCATTACCATCTAACTAAAAAACTACCATAAATGATTTTGAGTACCCGACATCACAAACTAACAAACAACCATAAATGTGTTTCAGTATCAGCCATCACCAGTTAATAAACTTCTGATAATGTGCTACAGACCCACCATCCCAAGTAACAGATTACCATAAATGTGTTTCAGTACCAGACTTTACCAGGTAACAAACAACCATAAATGTGCTTCAGTGCCAGCCATCACCAAGTAACGAACTACCACAAATATATTTCAGAAAATGCCATCATCCATTTACAAACTACTGTAAATGTGTTTCAGTACCAGCCATCACCAAGCAATAAACTAGCATAAATGTGTTTCAGTACCAGACATCACCAGTTAATAAACTGCACTAAATGGGTTTCCGCATCAGCCATCACCAAGTAACAAACTATAATAAAAGTGTCTCAGTACTTGCAATCCTCAACTAACAAACTACTGTAAATGTGTTTCAGTAAAAGCCATCACCAACCAACAAACTATGATAAATATGTTTCACTACCTGCCATAATCAACTAATAACTAACACAAATGCATTTCAGAACCAGTCAACTAATAAGCTACCATAAATGTTTTTGAGCACCAGACATCACCAACTAACTACCATAATTTTGATTCACTTACCAGACATCACCAAGTAACAAACTATCATAAATGTGTTTCAGTACTGCCATCACCAAGCAACCAACTACCATAAATTTGTTTTGGTACCAGCCATCACCTGTCAATAAACTTCTGTAAATGGGTTTCAGCATCAGCTGTCACCAAGTAACAAACTACAACAAAGGTTTCAGTATCAGCCATCACCAACTAACAAATTACTGCAAATCTGTTTCAGTACCAGCCATCAGCAAATATCAAACTACCGTAAATGTGTTTCACCACCAGCCATCACCAAGTAACAAACTACCATAAATGAGTTTCAGCACTGGAAGTCACCAAGTTACAAACTATCATAATGATGTTTCAGTACCAGCCATCAATAGCTAACAAACTACTGAAAATCTGTTTCAGTAAAAGCCCTCACCAACTAATAAACTACAGTAGATATGTTTCCATACCAGCCATCACCAAATAACTAACACAAATGTGTTTCAGTACCAGCCAACTAACAAACTACTATAAATGTTTTTGAATACTAGACATCACCAAGCAAAAACATACCATAAACTGCCATAAATATGTTTCAATACCAGCCATCCCCAAGTAACAAACTACCATAAATGTGTTTCAATACCAGACATCACCAATTTACAAACTACAGTAAATGGGTTTCAGCATCTGCCATGACCAAGTAACAAATAATAAAGATGTTAAAGTACTACCCATCACCAACTAATAGACCACTGTAAATGTGTTTCAGTAAAACCCATCATGAACTGAAAAATATCATAAATATGTTTCAGTACCAGCCAACTAACAAACTACCAAAATGTTTTTGAATACCAGACATTACCGACTAACAAAATACCATAATTGTATTTCACTTTCCAGTCATCACCAAGTAACAAAGCATCATAAATGTGTTTCAGTACCAGCCTTCACCCAGTAACAAACTACCATAAATGTGTTTCAATACCAGCCTTCACCCAGTAACAAACTACCATAAAGGTGTTTCAGTACCAGCCATCACCAAGTAACAAACTACTGTAAATGTGTTTCAGCACCAACCATCACTAAGTAACAAACTACAATGAATGTGTTTCAGTAAAAACCATTAACAAATATCAAACTACTGTAAATCTGTTTCAATACCCGCCATCACCAAGGAACAAACTACCATAATTGTGATTCAGTACCAGGCATCACCAGGAACAAATTACTGAAAATGTGTTTCAGTAGCAGCTTTCACCAAATAACAAACTACCATACAGGTGTTTCAGTACTAGGCATCACCAACTGACAACTACCGTAAATGTTTTTCAGTACCAGCCATCACCAGCTAACAAATTACCTAAAATGTGTTGCAGGACCAGCCATCACCAAACAGAAAACTATCATAAATGTATTTCAGTACCACCCATCACCAAGCACCAAACTACCATAAATGTGTTTCAGTACCAGCCATCATGCAATAACAAATGTGTTTCAGTACAAGTCATCACCAAGTAATAAACTACCATAAATGTGTTTCAGTACCAGCCATCACCAAGAAACAAACTACCATGAATGTGTTTCAGTGCCAGCCATCACCAAGAAACAAACTAGCATAAATGTGTTTCAGTACCAGCCATCACCCAGCAACACGTGTTTCAGTACCAGTCATCACCAAGCAACTAACTACCATAAATGTTTCGGTACCAGCCATCACCCAGTAACAAATGTGTTTCAGTACCAGCCATCACCCAATAACACGTGTTTCAGCACCAGTCATCACCAAGCAACTAACTACCATAAATGGTTTCAGTACCAGCCATCACCCAGTAACAAATGTGTTTCAATACCAGACATCACCAAGTAAAAAACTGCCATAAAGGTGTTTCAATACCAGCCACCATGAAAGAAAAAACTAACATAAATGTGTTTCAGTACCAACCATCATCAAGGAACAGACTATGGTAAACGTGTTTCAGCCATCATTAAGGAAAAAACTATGGTAAATGTGTTTCAGTACCAGCCATTACAAAGTAACAAATTACAATAAACATGTTTCAGTACCAGGCATCACGAAGTAACAAACTACTGTAAATGTGTTTCAGTACCAGCCATCACAAAGTAACAAACTGCCATAAAGGTATTTCAGTACCGGCCATCATGAAGAAACAAACTACAGTAAATGTGTTTCAGTACCCGCCATCCCAAGAAACAAACTACCATAAAGGTGTTTCAGTACCAGCCATCAGTAACTAACAAACTACTGTAAATGTGTTTCAGCAAAAGCCATCAGCAACTAACAAACTATCATAAATGTGTTTCGGTAGAAGCCATCACCAAATAACAAACAAACGTAAATGTGTTTCAGTACCAGACAACATCAAAGAACAAACTACAGTAAATGTGTTTCAGTGCCAGGCATCACCAAGTAATAAACTACCATAAATGTGTTTCAGTACCACCCATCACGAAGTAACAAACTACCATAAATGTGTTTCAATACCAGTCATCACCAATAAACAAACTAAAATAAATGTGTTTCAGTACCCGCAATCACAAAGAAACAAACTACAGTACAGGTGTTTCAGTACCAGCCATCAGTAACTAACAAACTACTGTAAATGTGTTTCAGCAAAAGCCATCAGCAACTAACAAACTACCATAAATGTGTTTCAGTAGAAGCCATCACCAAATAACAAACAAACGTAAATGTGTTTCAGTACCAGACAACATCAAAGAACAAAGTACAGTCAATGTGTTTCAGTGCCAGGCATCACCAAGTAATAAACTACCATAAATGTGTTTCAGTACCACCCATCACGAAGTAACAAACTACCATAAATGTGTTTCAATACCAGTCATCACCAAGAAACAAACTAAAATAAATGTGTTTCAGTACCCGCAATCACAAAGAAACAAACTACAGCACAGGTGTTTCAGTACCAGCCATCACCAATGAACAAACTACCGTAAATGTGTTTCAGCAAAAGCCATCAGCAACTAACAAAATGCCGCAAACATATTTCATTATCAGCCATCATCAACTAACAATTACCGTAATTGTGTTTAAGTACCAGCCAACTAAAATACTGCCATGAATGTATTTGAGTACCAGACATCACCAACTAACAACCAACCATAAATGTCTGAGTACCAGCCATCACCAGCTAATAAACTCCTGAAAATATGTTACAGTAACTGCCATCCCTAGTAACAAACTACTGTAAAAGAGTTTCAGTACCAGCAATCACCAAGTAACAAACTACTGTAAATGTGTTTTAGTACCAGCCAAAGTAACAAAAGTACCATAAATGTGCTTCAGCACCAGCCACCATGAAGTAAGAAACAACCACAAATGTGTTTCAGAATCTGCCTCACCAAGTAACTAACAACAATAAATGTGCTTCAGTACCAGCTATCACCAAGCAACAAGCTACCGAAAATGTGTTTCAGTACCAACCATCACGAAATAACAAACTACTGTAAATGTGTTTCAGTACCAGTCATCACAAAGTAACAAACTACGATAGTAAAGACAACCACAAGGCCTTCTATAGTTATGTAAAAAACCTCCATGGCAATACCCACATTTGCTGTGAGCTACTGTACAATGGTACCTCTTATACTGAGCCAACAGATATTGCCAGTATACTGGCCAACAGATTCAGTGCCAACTTTACCCCTCTCTCCCCCAAAGGACCAATCACAATACCAGTAGATTGCCAGCCACCCAGTATTACTGCTGCACAGGTTAAAACAGCACTGTCTAAGGCCAAGTACACAGCTTCTGTGGGACCTGACAATATCTCTGGCTGTGTTCTACATGAACAACAGAGTGAACTGGCACCTCACCTGTGTGCCCTGTTCAATCACAGCCTCACCTCAGGCTTTGTCCCTACCAAATGGCGCACTGCGATAGTCATCCCTCCCCACAAAGGAGAAGCGACTACAGACCCTGGGAAATATCACCCCATTAGCCTGACAAGTCTTATATGGAAAGCTATGGAACACATCATCATGGACCTAATAAACAAGGATATAGGGAATCTCCAAACTCTGGATCCCACACAGTTTGGTTTTGTAAAGGGTAGGTCATGCCTGCTCAACTTGGTCAATTTCTTTGAGTCAGTCACCAGAGCTGTGGATGAAGGCAAGGTGGTTCATACAGCCTACCTTGATCTGGCTAAGGACTTTGATACCATTCCTCATTCAGGAATAATAGAAAAACTTATTAAGCTATGGATAAAACCCTATATCACTAGGTGGGTTGCAAATTGGCTCACAGATAGAACCCGCAGTGAGAAAGTAGCTGGCTCCAAATCAAACTGCCTACCAGTCATGAGTGGAGTCCCACAGGGATCGGTCCTGGGTCCTCTCCTGTTTGCTATCTATTTCTCAGAAGTCCAGTCCAACATGAAGGGACTCTGGCTGACAAAGTTTGCAGATGATTGTAAGTTGGGAGCCATTATTAACTCCACAAGTGATGGTGACATCCTACAGAAAGGCCTCACTGAGACCAATAACTGGTGTCAGAACCATGGGCTTAAGCTCAATGCCAAGAAATGTGTTGTCGTCCCCTTTGGGAAAAACCCAGTTCCCATGAACTACCATATCGATGGTAGTCCACTGAGCACAGAAGGCATTATAAGAAATCTGGGAACACAGAATGACAGCAACCTCTCCTTTGACCAACACACTGCCACTATGGTCAGAAAGTCCTTCTATGTGGCACATCTCATTACTAAGGATTTTGCATCCAGGAAGAAAGAGGTGATTGTCTCCCTCTACTCTTCCCTCATTAGGCCAGTCATCGAGTACAATGCCCCATTTGGCATGTACCTCACTAAATACCTGCAACAACTGGAGAGGCCACAAACGTAGGTCACAAAGAGGATCCTAGGCCTTAAACAGTTGTCCTGTATAGACAGAATCAAAAAACTCCAACTATTCTCTGTCTCATATTGCCTACTTAGAGGCAATCTCTGCTTGACTTATAAAGCCATGTCTCACCCAGCTCTGTTAGAAATGCGACAGCTAAAGAAATCCCAATCCCTCCACACCACATGCTCCAGCGACCTCAACCTCATTACCACAATCAACAGAACATGCTGGAGGGGCAGGATCATAACCCAGAGACTGCCCATGCTATGGAACAGACTTCCCATACATGTCAAACAGAGCACCTCACTGGCCCTCTTCAAAAGAAATCTTGATGAGTGGATGGGAAATAGAAAATTCATCCTGGGGATCAATCCAGTGACTCTACTCAACAGAGGCACTGGAAACTAAGGTTGGGTGGCACGATGCCAGGGTAATCCTATGGGCTAGGTTTGTAAAGGCTCCAGGGCCATTAGCCTAGTACACAGCTATGAACCTATGAACCTAAAAATGTGTTACAGTACCAGCCATCACGAAGTAACAGAAAACCACAAATGTGTTTCAGAACCTGTCTCACCAAGTAGCAAACTGTCAAAAATGGGTTTCACTACCAGCAATCACCAAGTAATGAGCCACCATAAATATGTTTCAGTACCAACCATCAGCAAGTAACAAACAACCACAAATTCCATTAGGCAGTAATGAACTACTACCAATGTGTTTCAGAAAATGCCATCACCAAGTAACAAACCAAGATAAATGTGTTTCAGTACCAGCTACATTACCCAAGAAACTACCATAAATGTGTTTAAGTACCAGCCATCACCCAGTAACAAACTACCATAAATGAGTTTCAATATCTGCCATCACCAAGTAACAAACCACCATAAATGTTTTTCAGCACCAGCCATCACCCAGTAACAAACTACCATAAATGTGTTTCAGTACCAGCCATCACCAAGCAATAAACTACCACACATGTGTTTCAGTACCTGCCATCACCCAGTAACAAACTACCATAAATGTTTTTCAGCACCTGCCATCACCCAGTAACAAACTACCATAAATCTCAATACCAGCCATCACTAAGTAACAAACTACTGTAAATGTGTTTCAGCACAAGTCATGACTAAGTAACAAACTACTATGCACGTGCGTCAGTAAAAGCCATCACCAAATACCAAACTACTGTAAATGTAATTCAGTACCAGCCATCACCAAGTAACAAACTACCATAATTGTGTTTCATTACCAGGCATCACTAAGTAACAAACTACTGTAAATGTCTTTCAATACCAGTCATCACCAAGTAACAAACTACCATAATTCTGTTTCAGTACCAGCCATCATCAAGTAATAAACTAAAATAAATATGTTTCAGTACCCACCATCACCAAGAAACAAACTACAGAGCCATACAAATGTTTTAGTACCAGCCATCAGCAACTAACAAACTATTGTAAATGTGTTTCTGTACAACCCATCAGCAACTAACAAACTATTGTAAATGTGTGTTTAGTATCAGGCATCAGAAGTAACAAACTACAATTAATGTGTTTCAGTACCAGCCATCATCCAGTAACAAAATGCCATGACTCTGTTTCAATACCAGCCATCACCAAGTAACAAACTTCCATAAATGTGTTTCAGTACCATCCATCACCAGGAAACAAACTACCATACAGGTGATTCAGTACTAGGCATGTGCAACTAACAAACTATCATAAATATGTTTCAGTAAAAGTTGTCAGCGACTAACAAACTACAGCAAACATGTTTCAGTACCAGCCATCACCAAGTAAAAACTACCATAAATGAGTTTCAGTGCCAGCCAGGTAAAAAAAACTACTATAAATCTTTTTGAGTAGCAGACATCACCAACTAACAAACAACCATATATGCATTTCAGTACCAGCAATCACCAGCTAACAAACTACCGAAAATGTGTTTCAGTACCCTCCAACCCAAGTAACAAACAACCGTAAATGTGTCTCAGTACCAGCCATCATGAAATAGCAAACTATGATAAATGTGCTTCAGGACCAGCGATCACCAAGTAACAAATGACCATAAATGTATTTTCAGAACCAGGCTCACCAAGAAACAAACTACCATAAATGTGTATCATTACCAGGCATCTCGAAGTAACAAACTACTGTAAATGTCTGTCAGTACCAGCCATCACCAAATAACAAACTACCATGAATTTGTTTCAGTACCAGCCATCACCAAATAATGAACTAAGATAAATGTGTTTTAGTACCCACCATCACCAAGAAACAAACTACAGTACCATAGAGATGTTTCAGTACCAGCCATCAGCAACTAACAAACTCTCATAAATGTATTTCTGTACAAGCCATCGGCAACTAACAAACTACTGCAATGTATCAGTAACAGCCATCACCAACTAACAACTACCATAAATATGTTTCACTACCAGCCAATTAAAAAACTACCATAACTATTTTTGAGTACCAGACTTCATCAAATAACAAGCTATCATAAATATGTTTCAGTACCAGGCATCACCAAGTAACAAACTACCATAAATGTGTATCAGTACCAGCCATCACCCAGTTACAAACTACTGGAAATATGTTTCAACACCAGCCATCACTAACAAACCAACTACCATAAATTTGTTTCAATAAAGGCCATCAACAAATACCAAACTACCATAAATGTGTTACAGTACAAGCCATCACCAAGTAACAAACTACCATAATTGTGTTTCAGTACCAGCCTTCACTAAGTAACAAACAACCATAAATGTATTTCAGTAAAACCCATCACCAAACACAAAACTTCCGTAAATGTGTTTCACTACCAGCCATAACAGGTAACAAACTACCATAAATGTGTTTTAGTACCAGGTATCACCAAGTACAAAGTACCGTAAATGTGTTTCAGTACCAGCCATCATCAAATTAGAAACTATCATAAAAATGTTTCAGTACCAGGCATCACGAAGTAACAAATTATCGTAAATGTGTATCAGTACCAGCCATCATCCAATTACAAACTACCATAAATGTGTTTCAGCACCAGCCATCATTAAAGAACAAATTACCATAAATTTGTTTTAGTAAAAGCCATCAACATATATCAAACCATCGTAAATGTGTTACAGTACAAGCCATCACCAAGTAACAAACTACCATAAATGTGCTTCAGTACCAGGCATCACAAGTAACAAACTATGTTAAATGAGTTTCAGTACCAGCCCATCACCAGGAAACAAGCTACCATACAGGTGATTCAGTACTACCCATCAGCAACCAACAAACTATCATAAATTTGTTTCAGTAAAAGCCATCACCAAATACCAAACTACAATAAATGTAATTCAGTACCAGCCATCACCGAGTAACAATCTACCATAATTGTGTTTCATTACCAGGCATCACTAAGTAACAAACTACTGTAAATGTGTTTCAGCACAAGCCATCACTAGCTAGCAAACTACTATAAATGTCTTTCAATAAAAGCCATCACCAAATACCAAACTACTGCAAATGTAATTCAGTACCAGCCATCAACAAATAACAAACTACCATAAATCTGTTTCAGTATCAGCCATCGCCAAGTAATGAACTCCAATAAATATGTTCCAGTACCCACCATCACCAAGAAACAAACTATCGAGCCATACAAATGTTTCAGTACCAGCCATCAGCAACTAACAAACTATCATAAATGTGTTTCTGTGCAACCCATCAGCAACTAACAAACTATCATAAACATGTTTCAGTACCAGTCATCACCAAGTACAAACTGCCAAAAATGTGTTTCAGTGCCAGCCAACTAAAACATTATCATATCTTTTTGAGTTCCTGACATTACCAACTAACAAACAACCACAAATGTGTTTCAGTACCAGAAATCACCAGCTAACAAACTACTGAAAATTTGTTTCAGTACCTGACAACCAAAGTAACAAACAAGCATAAATGCGCTTCAGTACCAGCCATCACAAAGTAGCAAACTAGTGTAAATCTGTTTTCAGTACCAGCCATCACAAATTGACGAACTCTGAAAAATGTACTTCAGTACCAGACATCACCCAGTAACAAATTACCATAAATGTGTTTCAGTATGAGGCATCACCCAGTAACAAACTACCATAAATGTGGTTAAGTACCAGCCATCACCAAATAATACACTACCATAAATGTGTTTCAGTACCAGGCATTACCAATTAACAAACTACTGTAAATTTTGTTTCAGTATCAGCCATCACCCAGTAACAACCTACAATAAATCTATCTCAGTACTTGTTGTCATGAAGTAATGAACAATCATAAATGTGTTTTACTAACTGCCATCACCAAAAAACAAAATACCGTAAGGTGGTTCAGTAGCTCCCATCAGCTACTAACAAGCTATCATAAATGTGTTTCAGTAAAAGCCATCAGCAACTAACAAACACCACAAACATGTTACACTACCAGCCATCACCAACTAACAACTACCGTAAATGTGTTTCAGTACCAGACAACTAGAAAACTACCATATATGTTTTTAAGTAAAAGACTTCACTAACAAAAAGTCATGACCGTGTTTCAGTATCAGACATCACCAGCTAACAAATTACTGAAAATGTGTTACAGTACCCAGCATCCCAAGTAACAAACTACAGTAAATGTGTTTCAGTATCAGCCATCACCAAGTAACAAACTACTGTGAATGTGCTTCAGTAACAGCCATCACCAAGTAACAAAATGCCACAAACGTGTATCAGAAACTGCCTCACCAAGTAAAAAAAAAAAAAAAATGTGTTTCACTACCAGGTATCACCAAGTAATGAGCTACCATAAATATATTTCAGTACCAGCCATCAACAAGTAATGATCAACCACAAATATGTTTCAGAAACTGCCATCACCCAGTAACAAACAACCATGAAGTGTTTCTGTCCCTGCCATCATCAACCAAAAAACTACCATAAATGTGTTTCAGTACCAGTCATTATGAAGTAACAAACTATGATAAATGTGCTTCAGTACCAGCGATTATGAAGTAACAAACTACCATAAATGTGTTTCAGAACCAGTCATCATGAAGTAACAAACTACCGTAAATGGGTTTCAGTAAAAGCCATCACCAAACACCAAACTACCATAAAAAAAAGTTTCAGTACCAGGCATCACCAAAGATCAAACTACCATAAATGTGTTTCAGTACCAGCCATCATCAACTAACAAACTACCATAAATGTTTTTCACTACCAGGCATAACCCAGTAATAATTTACCATATATGTATTTTAGTAACAGCCATCACCCAGTAAAAAAACTACAATAAATGTGTTTCAGTGCCAGCCATCACAAAATAACAAAGTACCATAAATGTGTTTCAACACCAGCCATCACCAAGCAACAAACTACCATAAATGAGTTTAAGAATCAGGCATTTCCAAGTGACATACTACCATAAAAGTGCTTCAGTACTAGCTCTTACCAACTAACAAACTACTGCAAATGTGCTTTGGTAAAATCCATTACCAATTAAAAAACTACGGCAAATATGTTTCAGAATCAGCCATCACCAACTAACAACTAACAAAAATGTGTTTCAGTACCAGCCAACTAACTAACAACCATAACTGTTTTGGAATACCATATATCACCAGCTAACAAGCTACCATAATTGTGTTTCACTTTTCAGTCATCACCAAATAACAAACTACCATAAATCTGTTTCAGTACCAGCCATCACCCAGTAACAAACTACCATAAATGTGTTTCAGTACCAGCCATCACCAAGTAACAAACTACCATAAATGTGTTTCAGTACCAGCCATCACCAAGTAACAAACTACAGTAAATGTGTTTCAGCACAAGCCATCAATAAGTAACAAACTACTATACATGTGTTTCAGTAAAAGCCATCACCAAATACCAGCTACTATAAATGTAATTCAATACCAGCCATCACCAAGTAATAATCTACCATAATTGTGTTTCATTACCAGGCATCACTAAGTAACAAACTACTGTAAATGTGTTTCAGCACAAGCCATCACTAAGTAACAAACTACTATACATGTGTTTCAGTAAAAGCCATCACCAAATATCAAACTACTGTAAATGTAATTCAGTACCAGCCATCACCAAGTAACAAACTACCATAATTGTGTTTCATTACCAGGCATCACTAAGTAAAAAATACTGCAAATGCCTTTTAGTACCAGCCATCACCAAGCAACAAACTACCATAAATCTGTTTCAGTACCAGCCATCGCCAAGTAATGAACTCCAATAAATATGTTTCAGTACCCATCATCACCAAGAAACAAACTACCGAGCCATACAAATGTTTCAGTACCAGCCATCAGCAACTAACAAACTATCATAAATGTGTTTCAGTATCAGGCATCAGCAAGTAAAAACTGCCAAAAATGTGTTTCAGTGGCAACCAACTAAACAATTATCATAAATCTTTTTGAGTTCCTGACATTACCAACCAACGAACAACCACAAATGTGTTTCATTACCAGCATTCCCCAGCTAACAAACTATTGAAAATGCATTTCATTACCTGCCATCCCAAGTAACAAACAAGCATAAATGTGTTTCAGTACCAGCCATGAGAAAGTAGCAGACTAGTGTAAATCTGTTTTCAGTACCAGCCATCACAAAGTGACAAACTCCGATAAATGTGCTTCAGTACCAGACATCACCCAGTAACAAATGACCATAAATGTGTTTCAGAAAAGGCTCACCAAGAAACAAACTAAATGTGTTTCACTACCAGCCATCACCAAGTAATGAGCTACAATAAATGTGTTTCAGTACCAGTTATCAGCAAGGAATGAACTACCACAAATTTGTTTCAGATAATGCCATCCCCAAGTAACATCCTACCATAAATATGTTTATGTGGTTCAGTACCAAACATCACCAAATAATAAACTACCATAAATGTGTTTCAGTACCAGGCATTACCAAGTAACAAACTACTGTAAATTTTGTTTCGGTATCAGCCATCACCCAGTAACAACCTACAATAAATCTATTTCAATACCAGTTGTCATGAAGTAATGAACTATCATAAATGTGTTTAAGTAAATGCCATCACCAAGAAAGAAACTACCGTCAGGTGGTTCCGTAGCCGCCATCAGCTACTAGCAAACTATCATAAATGTGTTTCAGTAAAAGCCATCAGCAACTAACAAACACTGCAACCATGTTTCACTATCAGCCATCACCAACTAACAACTACCGTAAATGTGTTTCAGTATCAGCCAACTAGAAAACTAACATAAATGTTTTTAAGTAAAAGACTTCACCAACTAATAAACAACCATAAATGTGTTTCAGTACCAGCCGTCACCAGTTAACAAATTACTGAAAATGTGCTACAGCACCCAGCATCCCAAGTAACAAACTACTGTAAATGTGTTTCCTTATTAGCCATCACCAAGTAACAAATTACTGTAAATTTGTTTCAGTAGCAGCCATCACCAAGTAACAAAATACCACAAACGTGTTTCAGAAGCTGCCTCACCAAGTAAAAGAAACACCACAAATGCATTTAACTACCAGCCATCACCAAGTAATGAGCTACCATAAATATATTTCAGCACCAGCCATCAACAGGTAATGATCAACTACAAATATGTTTCGAAAACTGCCATCACCCAGTAACAAACAATTGTGAAGTGTTTCTGTCTCTGCCATCATCAGCCAAAAAGCTACCATTAATTTGTTTCAGTACCAGTCATCATGAAATAACAAACTACGATAAATGTGCCTCAGTACCAGCTATTATGAAGTAACAAACTATGATAAATGTGCTTCAGTACCAGATATTATGAAGTAAAAACTACCATAAATGTGTTTCAGTACCAGTCATCATGAAGTAACAAACTACGATAAATGTGCTTCATTACCAGCTATTATGAAGTAACAAACTACCATAAATGTGTTTCAGTACCAGTCATCATGAAGTAGCAAACTACCATAAATGTGTTTCAGTACCAGCCATCACCAAGTAACAAACTACCATAAATGTTTTTCACTATCAGGCATAACCCAGTAATAAATTACCATATATGTATTTCAGTACTAGCCATCACCCAGTAACAAACTGCAATAAATGTGTTTCAGTGCCAGCCATAACAAAATAGCAAAGTACCATAAATGTGTTTCAACAACAGCCATCACCAACTAACAAACTACCATAAATGGGTTTAAGAATCAGGCATTTCCAAGTGACAAACTACCATAAAAGTGCTTCAGTACTAGCTCTCACCAACTAACAAACTACTGCAAATGTGTTTTGTTAAAATCCATCACCAATTAAAAAACTACAGCAAATATGTTTCAGGATCAGCCATCACCAACTAACAACTAACAAAAATGTGTTTCAGTACCAGCCAACTAACTAACAACCATAACTGTTTTGGAATACCAGATATCACCAACTAACAAGCTACCATAACTGTGTTTCACTTTTCAGTCATCACCAAATAACAACCTACCATAAATCTGTTTCAGTACCAGCCATCACTCAGTAACAAACTACCATAAATGTGTTTCAGTACCAGCCATCACCAAGTAACAAACCACCATAAATGTGTTTCAGTACCAGCCATCACCAAGTAACAAACTACAGTAAATGTGTTTCAGCACAAGCCATCAATAAGTAACAAACTACTATGCATATGTTTCAGTAAAAGCCATCACCAAATACCAAACTTATGTAAATGTAATTCAGTACCAGCCATCACCAAGTAATAATCTACCATAATTGTGTTTCATTACCAGGCATCACTAAGTAACAAACTGCTGTAAATGTGTTTCAGCACAAGCCATCACTAAGTAACAAACTACTATACATGTGTTTCAGTAAAAGCCATCACCAAATACCAAACTTCTGTAAATGTAATTCAGTACCAGCCATCACCAAGTAACAAACTACCATAATTGTGTTTCATTACCAGGCATCACTAAGTAAAAAATACTGCAAATGTCTTTTAGTACCAGCCATCGCCAAGTAATGAACTCCAATAAATATGTTTCAGTACCCACCATCACCAAGAAACAAACTACCGAGCCATACAAATGTTTCAGTACCAGCCATCAGCAACTAACAAACTATCGTAAATGTGTTTCTGTACAACCCATCAGCAGCTAACAATCTATCATAAATGTGTTTCAGTATCAAGCATCACCAAGTAAAAACTTCCAACAATGCATTTCAGTGCCAACCAACTAAAAAATTACCATAAATCTTTTTGAGTTTCTGACATTGCCAACTAACAGACAATCACAAATGTGCTTCAGTACCAGCAATACCCAGCTAACAAACTACTGAAAATGCATTTCAGTACCTGCCAACCCAAGTAACAAACAAGCATAAATGTGTTTCAGTACCAGCCATCACAAAGTAGCAAACTAGTGTAAATCTGTTTTCAGTACCAGCCATCACAAAGTGACAAACTCCGATAAATGTGCTTCAGTACCAGACATCACCCAGTAACAAATTACCAAAAATGTGTTTTAGAACTGGCTCACCAAGAAACAAATTACCATAAATTTGTTTCAGTATGAGCAATCACCCAGTAACAAACTACCGTAAATGTGGTTCAGTACCAGCCATCACCAAATAATAAACTACCATAAATGTGTTTCAGTACTAGGCATTACCAAGTAACAAACTACTGTAAATTTTGTTTCGATATCAGCCATCACCCAGTAACAACCTACAATAAATCTCTTTCGATACCAGTCATCACAAAGTAATTAACTATCATAAATGTGTTTTAATAAATGCCATCACCAAGAAAGAAACTACCTTAAGGTGGTTCAGTAGCTGCCATCAGCAACTAACAAACACAGCAAACATGTTTCATATCAGCCATCACCAACTAACAACTACCGTAAATGTGTTTCAGTACCAGGCAACTATGAAACTACAATAAATGTATTAATTAAAAGACTTCACCAACTAATAAACAGCCATAAATGTGTTTCAGTACCAGCCATCACTAGCTAACAAATTACCGAAAATGTGCTACAGTACCCAGCATCCCAAGTAACAAACTACTGTAAATGTGTTTCAGTATCAGCCATCACCAAGTAACAAATTACTGTAAATGTGTTTCAGTACCAGCCATTACCAAAGATCAAACTACCATAAATTTATTTTATTTTATTTATTTTACATTTGTTAACTGGGCTAGTCCAACTGGATATATGTCCATTTTCAGTGGAGGCCCGGGGAGAAAAGCTCCGTTATAAACTACTAAAACAAGTTAAACTTATACAAACAATATAAAATAATGCAGAAATAAAGAATATATAATAGTATTTAAGAAAGTTAACATAACCAACTGCAAATTCCCTAAGGATCAGAGTACAAAATGAGGCTTAACATAGAACAAAAAAAATGAATACCCAAGAAGAATATTCTGTTACAGAATTGAGAAGAAAATAAATATAGATATGTAATTAATTTGAAGAGGACGTTCAAGTGGGGTAGAAATTAGGAAAAAGAAATAAGGGGATAAAGGAAACAGAGGGCAGGAAAGAAAAAAAGTTCAACTAGGGTTGGTACAAGAGCAGAGCCAGTGGTTGGAAAGGAAGAGTTTTACTTTAGCTTTAAAAAGTGGGAGTGAGGATAGTGTAGAGAGGTATTGAGGTAGTTTGTTCCATGTTCTGCCAACTGAGTTGGAGAATATGGAGTCACCTGCTGAGTTATTTGATTGGGAAATTTGTATCAGTAGTTTGTTAGAAGAGCGTAGGTTCCTCTGATTATTGTAGGGTTGTATGAGGGAGGAGAGAGTTGGAGTGTTGTTAGGGTGATAAAGGGCTTTGTGGACAATAGTAAGTTGGTGGAATTGTATTAGGTTGGGTAATTCCAGCCAGCCTAGTTTTTTAAGATTAAGACAATGATGAGTCCTATAAGGAGATGCTGTGGCAAATCTGGCAATGTTGTTGTAGGATGAAGCTAGTTTATTGAGATTGTGCTTAGAAAGATTAGTGTAAATGGTGGAAGCATATAGAAGGGTAGAGATTAAGTGAGTTCTAGCAATGGTAGTTCTAGTTTCGGGAGTTAGGAAAGCTTTGATTCTATAGAGAGAGACAATTTTTCTGTTAGTAGCTTTAATTGTAGCGTTGATATGGGTGTCAAATTTCAGTTGATTGTCAATGGTAATACCCAAGAGTTTAGTGGTTTGGTCTGGGGAGATGAGGGTACCATTATTGGATGTAAGTGTGAAGTTAATAGAGGGGGATAGGTGAGTTGGTGTAAAGAGCAGGAGTTTGGTTTTTTTGGGGTTGAGGAGTAGACAATGATTCGAGAACCATTGCTCTATAGTTGTGAAGGTATTTTGTGTGAGAGTGTGCAGCTCGCTCTGAGTTGAGGCTGAGCATATAATGGTTGTGTCGTCAGCGTATTGAATGCAAGTTAACTGAGGAGTAGCTAGATGAAGGTCATTTATAAAGATAGAGAATAGGAGAGGACCTAAGACAGAGCCCTGAGGGACCCCTATAGTGTTGGGGAGGAGATCAGAGAGATGGTTATCCCAGAGAACTGCCTGTTTACGGTTGTCCAGATAAGATGCGAACCAGTTTAAGGCAAGATTATCTAGAGCGAGGGATCTTAAACGGTAGAGAAGAAGTTGGTGATTGACCATGTCAAAGGCTTTAGACAGGTCAACAAAGAATGCTGAAGAAAGAGTGTTGTTGTTGCAGTTTTTGTTAATAGAGTCAATAAAGAATAGTAATGCTGTGCTAGTACTATGGAATGGTCGAAACCCATGTTGACAATTAGCCAGGAGGTTGTGGCTAAGTAGGTGGTGAAGTAATTGTGTGTGGATGCATTTCTCCATTATTTTTGCAAGAGGAGAAAGTAATGCTATAGGACGGAAGTTTGAATACTCAATGGAGTCACCTCCCTTGAATAGAGGAATAATATAAGAGATTTTCCAGAGTGATGGAATAGTACTTTGTTTTATAGTCCTGTTGATGAGTATAGAGATGGGATAGGAAAGAGCTTTAGCTCCTAGACGGAGGTATTCAGCTGGTAATTTGTCTGCTGATGGGGTTGCGGGCTTTAGTTTTTGAAGTAAGGATGATATATAGGAGGTTGGTATCGGTTTTAGGTGAAATGGAGGGAGAGAGGTAGTTTGGGTTAGTAGTTTGGATGTATCAGGGTTTTGTTGATTAGCCAGTTTTAATATGGCTGAAGTAAAGAAGGTATTAAAGGCATTAGCTGTTTGTAGTGGGTAGTCAGCGTTAGAGCCTAGTGGATTTGGTGTGGCAGCTTTGCCAGGGGATAGGAGCTTAATAGCAGAACAGAATTTTTGTGGTTGGTGAAGGGAGGATTGTTGAAGCTGTGTATAATAGGTCTTTTTATCTTGTAAGATGGCTTTTTTTGTTACATTTCTTTGTTGTCTAAAAGTAAGGTGATCAGTTATGCTTTTTGTGGTACGCCATTTAGCCCAGGCTTTGTTCCTGCTAAGGATTAGTTTTTTAGTTTCATTTGAGAGCCACTGGGCAGCTTTGGTTTTCATGCATATAGAACGCATTGGGGCATGATGTTCAAGGATATCTAGAAAAGTATTATTAAAGTAACTAACAGCTTCATCTATAGGGAGTGATTTCAGAGGTGACCAATTAACTTGCATAAGTTCATTATGAAACAGATTGGGGTCAAAAGATTTTTTGCTGCGGGATGTTCTGACTTTGATAGGGTTAGCAACATTTGTTTTGTGCCTGATAATATATGTTAGAGAGTGGTCACTAAGGTCATCTGGGAGAGTTCCTGTTGTGTATTTCTGTTGTGGACTATTTGTTAATATCCAGTCGAGTATAGTTTCTTTGTTATTAAGTTTGTTTATTCTTGTTGGGGAGTTAATGATTTGTGAGAAGCCATGTAGGTTAATGAGGGTGGTTGGGTTGGTATGTTTACATTTGTTCCAGTCAATATTAAAGTCTCCTAAAAGTATTGTTTCTTGTAGGAGATTTAGTGAAAGCCAATTAAGAAGGTTTTCTAATACAGTCGGATTTTTTCCAGGGGGAAGATAGGTACAGATAATATTAATTGTTTTGTGAGGGTTGAGCTGAAGTTTTGAAATAATTATTTCAACACTACTGTCAGATATAGGGTAGAGATTCGTATTGCTTATTTGTAGTTCGGTTTTATAGAGGACTACAACCCCTCCACCTTTTTTGTTTAAGCGGTCTTGTCTAAAGATGTTGTAGCCTGGGGGGGTAATTTCATTATCTTTTATTGTGGGTTTTAGCCATGTTTCGGTTAGACAGAGAATATCAAACTGTTGTACATCTAGAAGAGCATGTATTAGTGGTATTTTGTTGCAAATGCTGTGAATATTAAGATGGGCAATTGACAACGATTTTGGGGGTTTGGTCGAAGGTGTTGGTTTTGTTTTGAAAATGTGGCACTTAGAGGATTGTGGGGCTGGGTTAGGGCCAGGATTAGGGTGGATGTCTCCATCAATTAATAAGGTATTTAGTACTGGGTTGTCAAATTGAGGAGTTTTGTAGTAGTAGTTAAAATGTTTTTTAAGGCTATGAATATAGAATTTAATGTGTAGAAGATGGTGATATTTTGGTTGAAGATAGGAGGTGTTGTAGGTGGCATTAAGATTGTTTGTGGATAGAGGCAGGGGAGTTGAGAGGGTATGTTTGCATATGATATTAAGAGTAAAGGGTAGGGGTTGTTCATAGGAGGTTGAAAAATAGGCAGAGGTGAGAGTAGTTAGGAGAGTTAGTAGTAACAAAGGTTGGAATTTATTAGACATTTAAGAGATACTGTAGTAGAAATTAACATATATAGATAAAAGCAATAATGTTACAGAATAGTAGGTAGATATGTGGGGGGGAGGAGACAAATATGGAGGGGGGAGGAGACAAATATGGAAGGGGTGGAGACAGTTGCAAACTATGATTGGTAGAATGATGTGAGGGGTGTGTATATGAGGGTATAAATGTAGAGGTGCTAGGGGCGGGTGAGATTTGGGGGCAGGGAGAGGAGCGGAGTGAGCCCAAAGGGCGAACGGAGTGGGAAGACACAAGAGAGTGGAGAGTCACAGAAAAAAACAATCTGTAAGCTGGAGAAACAGTCGGTAAGTTTGTACAAGGTATATGTGTATGTGTAATGTAAATATCTTAAACTTAAAAGGATGTGCAGGCTTAGAGCAGGAAACTGTAATGGAAGGAAGGATTGGCAGGGTCAAAAGAAAAGAAAATGTAAAGCAGTGAGGGTGAGGCTGCAGATACAAAATACAAAGGTAGATGAGAGAACGAACTAAACCAAAAGGGAGAAATTAGGTAATAGTAGGATGCCACCTGGTGGCCAAAAGGGGTAAATAATGAAGTTGTAGAGGTAAAAAAGAGGTGATAGAGGAAAAGTGTTAGGGGAAAAAAGGTAGACAATTCAGTAGTAGATTTGAGGAGAAAATAAAATGAGAGACAGGAGTAAAATAGGGGTGAAGACAAGGGCAATTGGCTGCTGGCAGTCCTGGGCAGGAAGCTAGGCTAGGATACACAGGTCAGAGTTAATGGGTTATACGTGTAGTAATAACATACTTTGACAGTCTGATTTGGAAGTATTCTCCGAAGTTGAGGGATGGGGTTTAGTAGACAAAAGTTCAGGTCTTCCCGGAGGGCAGAGTCAGATTGTATAGGTGAATTCAGGTCCACCTAGTTAAACTAATAAAGATAGAGCAGAGAGAGAGGAAAAAAGTAAGGTAAAACTGTGTAAATAGGTGAGCAATTGTTAATATATAGCAGTATTGCACATAAACAGGTATCAACCAAACATATGCATTCCTAGTGTAAAATAATAGAAAGAAAGGAGCTTCTAAGTATATATTATAAAACCATAAGAACAACAGTATATTTAAACAGATATCTACTAAACATTTGCATTCCTAGTGTAAAATAATAGCAAGAAAGCAGCTTCTAAGTATATATGATTAAAATCATAATAACAACATCATATCTAAGCATAGTATCATCTGTTAATGCAGTTTAAGTCAGGCAGTTTGGATATAACAGTCATTAACATTCAGAATGCCAATATTAGTCGGAGGACTGTAACGCTAGCTTGGATGATTGGGCACTAGAAGAGGCTTAAGGTAATGGGGAGAGATTAATTAGTCAAAGGATATAGAAAGATATAAATTCACATTAGATAAAGTAGGCGCCTAAAATGCAAATCAGCTGAGTAAATGTGTTTCAGTATCAGGTATCAGAAGTAACAAATTACAATAAATGTGTTTCAGTACCAGCCATCACCCATCATTTTAGGATACCAACTTTCAAATGCAAACTGAAGAACAGACAACCAAAATATGGCACCACAGTCCCCCTGCAGATATTCCAATGTCCCATTACCTGTCTATTTCGCCCCATTTACCATAAACACTAATGTGTGCATACTGCTTTACTTCTACAATTATTATTTGGATTTTATTGTTACATTTTATAGCACAATGCACAAAACACTAAGACATCTGCTAAACAAAGCTGCTAAACAAAGCAATACTGTCTCACAATGGAAATAGACTTGGCATTAAAACTTCTCTGCCATTGAAACTCACATTCTGCATTGAAACCCATACACCACATCTAAAGAAAATGCATCTGACCAGTGGTGGATAAAGATTACTTTTGGGCTGTTTTCAAATAGTTGGCCCCTTGCACACAAAACAATAAACATACATGTGTTCTTAATTAGATGTATTCACCTTTACTCTCCATAACCATTTTACTTTATATTTCTCTAAATTGTGCTAATATGTTCCACGCAATGAATTGCATCTGCCATCCTTCTGATGGTACATTAAACTATGGTTCTATCTGTTGAGCTGATAGTTGTTCAGATCAAGGTGAAAGATTCCACAGCACTTACTGACAGAAGATGAGAGCATCACTAAATTTTACTGAAAACCATATATACATATTTACAAAAGTTAACAATAAAGAAAATGTATATACTATAATATATAGATGGGTATGAAAATATTAAAAAAGTCAAAAAACAGAACATGCAAAATGTTTAACTTCCTCTATGGATAATGACCATACTGAAATTCTGCAAAACATGTCTGGATTGTCCTTTTTTTGTAGCAAAGAACATGTCTACATTTGACTGAGCATAAGAACCAAGTAGTACTGAAAACAATTCTGTCAAGCATGTCTTCACATTCCTAAGTAATATCCTGGTAATAACCACATAGAATTATATTCATAATAATTTCAATTAATGCAGATTAAAGCTGTAACATCATAGGCCTAAATCCTATAAATATTACACACACACACTCACAAACACACCTCTTCGGTCAGAGCCAAGCCCAGAAGTAGTAAGTGGTGGTTTCCTTTCCTACCTGAATTGTTTGGTTCCTGAATACTGCAGTAAGCCAAAGAATCCATTAGAATAGCTAAAGCTCTTGTCTGAATAAAAAGCCAAATAATCCATTTGAAAAGCGCTCGTTTGAATAACCTGCTCACTCGCAAGTGCAGCGGTGCGGCAGCCTAATCCCATTCCCTGAAGATAGAAACGAGCTGTTTCCAAAGCTAAAATGTTTGAATAACTGTTTCTAAAGCGCTCATTTGAATAACCCGCTCACTCGCAAGTGCAACGGCGCGGCAGCCTAATCCTATTCCCTGCAGATAGAAATGAGCTGTTTCCAAACCTAAATTGTTTGAATAACTGTTTCTAAAGTGCTAAAGCACTCATTTGAATAACCCGCTCACACATGCAGTTGCAGATCACGGGGAAAGCCGGATATGTGCCCTTAGAGCCCTTGAGCTCAATTCCGACAGGCTGATAGCCCTGACGGAGCTGAAGTCATCGCACATGTAATGACATCAGCTCAAAATAAAAAATGTGGAAAAAATTAAAAATAAAATAAAAACTAAAGCAGGGAAAAGTCGGAAATGGATGGGTGCCACTCGAATCGTGGCACCCCAGTATTTGGACCCCAAAACTCAGTAAAAAATGACTTATTTGGTACAGTTGGGAGGTATGTCTACAATAAAACTATTTCAATACCAGTTGTCACAAAGAAATGAACTATCATAAATGTGTTTTAGTAACTGCCATCACCAAGAAACAAACTATGTAAGGTGGTTCAGTACCTGCGATTAGCTACTAACAAGCGATCATAAATGTGTTTTAGTAAAAGCCAATCAGCAACTAAGACTGCAAACATGTTTCACTACCAGCCATCACTAACAACTACCATAAATTTGTTTCAGTACCAGCCAACTAGAAAACTACCATAAATGTTTTTAAGTAAAAGACTTCACCAACTAACAAACAGCCATCAATGTATTTCAGTACCACCTGTCACCAGCTAACAAATTACTGAAAATGTGTTACAGTACCCTGCATCCCAAGTAAGTAACTACAGTAAATTTGTTTCAGTATTAGCTATCACCAAGTAACAAACTACTGTAAATGTGTTTCACTACCAGCCATCACCAAGTAATGAGCTACCATAAATATATTTCAGTACCAGCCATCAATATGTAATGATCAACCAGAAATATGTTTCAGAAACTGCCATCACCTAGTAACAAACAACCATGATGTGTTTCTGTCCCTGTGATCACCAACCAAAAAACTACCATGAATGTCTTTCAGTACCAGTCATCATGAAGTAACAAACTATGATAAATGTGCTTCAGTACCAGAGATTTTTAAGTATCAAACTACCATAAATGTGTTTCAGTACCAGTCATCATGAAGTAACAAACTACCATAAATGGGTTTATGTAAAAACAATAAACAAACACCAAACTAGCATAAAAGCATTTCAGTACCAGCCATCACCAAAGATCAAATTACCATAAATGTGTTTCAGTACCAGCCATCATAAACTAACAAACTACCATAAATGTTTTTCAATACCAGGCATAGCCCAGTAATAAACTACCATATATGTATTTCAGTACCAGCCATCACCCAGTAACAAACTACAATAGATGTGTTTCAGCACCAGCCATCACCAAGCAACAAACTACCATAAATGGGTTTAAGAATCAGGCATTTCCAAGTGACATACTACCATAAAAGTGCTTCAGTACTAGCTCTTACCAACTAACAAACTACTGCAAATGTGTTTTGGTAAAATCCATCACTAATTAACAAACTACAGTAAATATGTTTCAGTACCAACCATCACCAACTAACAACTAACACAAATGTGTTTCAGTACCAGCCAGCTAACAACCATAACTGTTTTTTAATACCAGATATCACCAACTAACAAACTACCATAATTATGTTTCACTTTCCAGTCATCATCATCAAGCAACAAACTACCATAAATATGTTTCAGTACCAGACATCACCAACTAACAAACTACTGTAAATGTGTTTCAGTACCAGGCCTCACCCAGTAACAAACTACCATAAATATGTTTCAGTACCAGACATCACCAACTAACAAACTACTGTAAATGTGTTTCAGTACCACCCATCACCAACTAACAAACTACTGTAAATGTGTTTCAGTTAAAGTTATCACAAACAAACAAACTAATGTAAATATGTTTAGTACCAGCCATCACCAACTAACAACTAACAAAACTGTGTTTCAGTACCAGCCAACTAATAAACTACCAAAAATGTTTATGAATACCAGACATCACCAACTAACAAACTACCATAATTGTGTTTCACTTTCCAGTTATCACCAACTAACAAGCCGCAATAATTGTGTTTCACTTTTCAGTCATCACCTAATAACAAACTATCATAAATTGTTTTTGTTTCCGTCATCACCAAGCAACAAACTACCATAAATGTGTTTCAGTACCAGCCTTCACACAGTAACAAAATACCATAATGTGTTTCAGTACTAGCCATCACCAAGTAACAAACTACTGTAAATGTGTTTCAGCACAAGCCATCACTAAGTAACAAACAATTATGCATGTGTTTCAGTAATAGTCATCACCAAATACCAAACTACTGTAAATGTAATTCAGTACCAGCCATCACCAAGTAACAAACTACCATAATTGTGTTTCATTAAAAGGCATCACTAAGTAACAAACTACTGTAAATGTCTTTCAGTACCCACCATCACCAAGAAACAAACTACCGAACCATACAAATGTTTCAGTACCAGCCATCAGCAACTAACAAACTGTCATAAATGTGTTTCAGTACCAGTCATCACCCAGTAACAAAATACTATGACTGTGTTTCAATACTAGCCATCACCAAGTAAGAAACTATCATAAATTAGTTTCAATACCACCCATCACCAGGAAACAAACTACCGTACAGGTGTTTCAGTACTAGGCATGAGCAACTAACAAACTATCATAAATGTGTTTCAGTAAAGCTGTCAGCAACTAAAAACTACCGCAAGTATGTTTCAGTAATAGAGATAAAACCGACTTTGCAAGAAACAATGTCTTTTCTTGGCCCTAAAGAAGTTAAAACTACATCTATTCAAAGTAATGGTCCCTTTAATGCAAATACTGCATCGCAGGGAAACATGACTGGCTCCTCTGGTCCTGTTTCCGGTTCTATGAATGATCGGGGAGTTATGGCGCCCGTATCTACAAATGCTACAGAAGTGGAACCAGGTTTGCAAATTCCTGTTACTGCTACTTCGGCAGTTCCTACTACTACAGACGATCGGGGAGTTGTGGTGCCCGTATCTACGAACGCTATGCAAGCAGAACCAGGTATGCAACCTTCTTTTACTGCTTTTAGCAGTTTGGAGACTTCCTTTACCCCTGACAAGTTTATTAATGATGTGCGTCCCACTTACGCATCAGCAGTAATGCCTTCAACTTCAAATATATCTGTAGTTAATAATACTCAAGGGCAAGAACTAAACAAGGAAACAAGTGTTGTTTTAGACAAGACAAAGAAGGGGGACTACTCTTTGAGAACAGCCCTGCCGTACAGAGCTCGGTCGAAGAGCTTTACACAACGGCAAGACATTCAAGAGCCAGCACATGGATGTGATAGCTCATCAATCCAAAAAGAGACGCATGTAGTCTCAGACTTAGTTATAAATATTTCTTCTTTTGTGTTAAATAATGAACAGCTTAGTGTTCTTAATAAAGGTTTATCCTTTATTCCTGCAAGGAGGGCCGACCCAGCAGAAATGTTGAAGGACTTAAGACTACTTGGCAGAAGTCTTTCCCTGAAGTGTTTGTTTCCTACAGATACTACTGCAGGTAATAAAGGATATAATATATACAGAAAACCTAGTACCTTTGTTCCAGCTTTACCAACAGGTATTCAACGATTCATAGATGTATGTGAAATTGCTTTTAGAGAATTAAACAACTTAACTGATACTAGCATGTCATTTTATAACTTGACAGTAGATGAACACAGAGCCCTGCAAGAATTACAAAATATACATTCAATAGTTATTAAGCAGGCAGATAAAGGAGGTGGTATAGTGTTAATGGACAAGGATTTATATGTCACACAAATGGAGAAACTTTTACTTGATATGCATACATATCAATGCATCTCCAAGCCTACTGTTAACGCTATTATAGATAAAGTTTCTTTTTTAATTTTTGATTTACTAATCACGAATTTAATAGATGATTCACTTTTTAAGTATTTTAATGTGTATAAACCTCTTGTTCCCAGGGTATATGGCCTACCAAAAATACACAAAAATTTGTTATCTCCACCCATGCGTCCTATTGTTTCAGGCACTGTGTGGTGTACTGAACCTCTCTCTATTTATGTAGAGGGATGTTTACATGGTTTGTTGGTAAACTGCCATACAATATTGAAGGATACAAAGATGTTTTTACAAAGGCTTTATGATAGAATGGAAAGTGTTGATGTTAATGAGAATTTTGTCCTTGTTACATTAGACATTGAATCCTTATTCACTAGTATACCTAACACCTGGGGTGTTGACAGCATTAGGGATTTTCTTTATGTGAATAAGTGTTTCACCAACACTAAGATACAGTTGATTTGTAGTCTCTTAGAGATTATCCTAGAGAACAACATTGTTATGTTCCAGGAGCAATTCTTTTTGCAGAAAGTTGTGGCCATGGGCACTGCATGTGCAAATAGCTACGCCAACTTGGCTTTGGTCAGCTGGGAAGAGCAAAATGTGTTGTCAAACAATAATCCATTCTTTGGAGAAATACTTTGGTACGTCCGCTTTGTGGATTACGTGTTTATGCTGTGGAGAGGCTCTGGTATTGATTTGGCACAGTTTGTGGAATATTTGCATTCAACTACTGATTTTTTAAGGTTCACTTACCATAGTTCCAACACTGACATCAGTTTCCTTGATGTGCAGGTTAGTAAATCTGTTTTAAATAGTCTTTGCAGTAATATTTATTTTAAACCCACTAGAAAAAATACTCTTTTGTACAAATCTAGTATGCACCTAGACACGTTCCTAGGAACGTGCTCAAGGGTCAGGTTTTAGAACACTGCGACTGCATAGCAGAGATGAAGATGCAGTAGTTGCCCTATCTAATTTAAAAACAGAATTTTTACATAGGGGATACTCGCTTGCAGACATTGAACAGACTATCTCTAATGCCTGGAAGCTGAGAAGCACTAGATGTAAACCTTATTTTAATGCTGGTGATGCTGTTGACAATACAAGATATACTAACAGAACTAGTAATGATTTTAGAGTGGTGTTTCTGTTTTCCAGTAACATCAATCAATACTTAGATCTAGTCAAAAAGCATTGGTATTTGCTACAAGAAGTGCCTGGACTGGTAGACAAGGTTGGACATTCTCCTATTTTTAGTTTTAGAAATAATAAATCCCTTAAACAACATCTATGTCATGGTGAATTATCTAGAACTATTATTAGATCCAATCGGCATGGTACTTTTCCATGCAGGAATTGCAGTGCTTGTCAATTTATATATAGCAAACATAAATATGTACATCCTACTAGGAAATTTTCTTTGTACACTAATCAATACACTGATTGCAGATCTACAGATGTGGTCTATTATTGTTTTTGTGTACAATGTCCTGCTTTTTATGTAGGAAAAACAAATAGAATGCTTAAAGATCGTATTCTAGACCAGATATTAGTAATAATAAACCATCAAATGCTCTAGCCAATCATGTTATGTCCAATGGCCGTTCTCATTCCTTTAAGTTCTTTGTTCTACAACATATTCATAGAAACCCCAGAGGTGGTGACATTGAGAATATCACAGAGGGACATGAACAGAAGTGGATTTTGAAACTTAATGCTGAAAAGTATCCTGGTTTGAATGCTACTACTTCCTTGGTCCCTTTTTTAAAGGCTAGACATCTCAAGCATTAAGATTAGCTAAGTTCTTTCAAAATTAGTCTAATGTATTTAACTATTAGTTTCCAAGTATTCTGTTTAACTTTTTCCTGCCTAGTATTTTTTCCATGTTTTATAATGATTTTATAAGATTTTAAGTGCTTTCTCATGTGTAGTATTTGATTCCTTCTTGTACAATATTTTTAAGCAATGTTTTTAAGCAATCCTTTTTTTAGTTTGAGCATGAGGCTTAATTGTTTTTCACTGCTACTTAATCACTGTGTGATTTTTCTTGATTAATTGGCATTTTAGAATCTCTATTTAAACCTGTGCATTTTTTACTGTGGTGTCTAATGAAGCCACTTCGGTTGTGAAAGCGCTTACCACTTTGTACTTTGCTGTGATTAAATGTTTTGCTGTGTGTTATCTTGGTGCATTTTTTACTTTTTTACTTTTTACCTTATGTTTCAGTATCAGTCATCACCAAGTAAAAACTACCATAAATGTGCTTCAGTGCCAGGCAGTTAAAAAACTACCATAATTTTTTTTGAGTACCACACATCATCTACTAACAAACAACCATAAATGTATTTCAGTACCAGCAATCACCAGCTAACAAACTACTGAGAATGTGTTTCAGTACCCTCCAACCCAAGTAACAATCAACTGTAAATGTGTTTCGGTACCAGCTATCACGAAGTTTTCAGTACCAGCAATCACAAACTAACAAACTGCAATAAATGTGCTTCAGTACCAGCCATCACTGAATAACAAAAGACCATAAATGTGTTTCAGAACCAGCCTCACCAAGAAACAAACTACCTTAAATGTGTTTCCCTACCAGACATCACCAAGTAATGAGCTACCATAAATATGTTTCAGATAATGATATCACCCAGTAACAAACTACCATAAATATGTTTCAGATAATGATATCACCCAGTAACAAACTACCATAAATATGTTTCAGATAATGATATCACCCAGTAACAAACTACCATAAATGTGTTTCAGATAATGATATCACCCAGTAACAAACTACCATAAATGTGTTTCAGATAATGATATCACCCAGTAACAAACTACCATAAATGTGTTTCAGATAATGATATCACCCAGTAACAAACTACCATAAATGTGTTTCAGATAATGATATCACCCAGTAACAAACTACCATAAATGTGTTTCAGATAATGATATCACCCAGTAACAAACTACCATAAATATGTTTCAGATAATGATATCACCCAGTAACAAACTACCATAAATGTGTTTCAGATAATGATATCACCCAGTAACAAACTACCATAAATATGTTTCAGATAATGATATCACCCAGTAACAAACTACCATAAATATGTTTCAGATAATGATATCACCCAGTAACAAACTACCATAAATATGTTTCAGATAATGATATCACCCAGTAACAAACTACCATAAATATGTTTCAGTACGAGCCATCACCCAGTAACAAACTACTGTAAATGTGGCTCAGTACCAGCCATCACCCAGTAACAAACTACCATAAATATGTTTCAGTACGAGCCATCACCCAGTAACAAACTACTGTAAATGTGGTTCAGTACCAGTCATCACCCAGTAACAAACTACCATAAATATGTTTCAGATAATGATATCACCCAGTAACAAACTACCATAAATATGTTTCAGATAATGATATCACCCAGTAACAAACTACCATAAATATGTTTCAGATAATGATATCACCCAGTAACAAACTACCATAAATATGTTTCAGATAATGATATCACCCAGTAACAAACTACCATAAATATGTTTCAGTACGAGCCATCACCCAGTAACAAACTACTGTAAATGTGGCTCAGTACCAGCCATCACCCAGTAACAAACTACCATAAATATGTTTCAGTACGAGCCATCACCCAGTAACAAACTACTGTAAATGTGGTTCAGTACCAGTCATCACCCAGTAACAAACTACCATAAATATGTTTCAGTACGAGCCATCACCCAGTAACAAACTACTGTAAATGTGGCTCAGTACCAGTCATCACCAAGTAATAAACTACTTTAAATGTCTTTCAGTAACAGCCATCACCAAATAATAAACTACCATAAATTTGTTTCAATACCAGCCATCACCAAGTAACGAACTACGATAAATGTGTTTCAGTACGAGCCATCACCCAGTAACAAACTACTGTAAATGTGGCTCAGTACCAGCCATCACCCAGTAACAAACTACCATAAATATGTTTCAGTATGAGCTATCACCAAGTAACAAACTACCATAAATATGTTTCAGTACGAGCCATCACCCAGTAATAAACTACCATAAATGTGGTTCAGTACCAGCCATCACCAAGTAATAAACAACTGTAAATGTCTTTCAGTAACAGCCATCACCTAAAAACAAACTACCATACATTTGTTTCAATACCAGCCATCACCAAGTAACGAACTACGATAAATGTGTTTCAGTACCCATCACTAAGAAACAAACTACCTTACCATACAGATGTTTCAGTACCAGACATCACCAACTAACTACTGCTGTAAATCTGTTTCAATACCAGCAAACTAAAAAATTACCATAAATGTTTTTGAGTACCAGACTTCACCAAACTACCATAAATGTGTTTCAGTACCAGCCATCATGAAGTAACAAACTACTATAAATGGGTTTCAGTAAAAACCATCAACAAACACCAAATTACCATAAAAGCGTTTCAGTTCCAGCCATCACCAAAGATCAAACTACCATAAATGTGTTTCAGTACCAGCCATCATAAACTAACAAACTACCATAAATGTTTTTCACTACCACGCATAATCCATTAATAAACTACCATATATGTATTTCAGTACCAGCCATCACCCAGTAACAAACTACAATAAATGTGTTTCAGTACCAGCCATCATCAAGTAACAAACTACAATAAATGTGTTTCAATACCAGCCATCATCAAGTAACAAACTACGATGAATGTGTTTCAGTACCACCCATCACCAGGAAACAAACTAGTATACAGGTGTTTCAGTACTACCCATCAGCAACTAACAAACTATCATAAAAAGTGTTTCAGTAAAAGTCATCAGCAACAAACAAACTACCACAAACATGTTTCAGTACCAGTCATCACCAAGAAAAACTGCCAAAAATGTGCTGTAGTGCCAGCCAACTAAAAAATTATCATAAATCTTTTTGAGTTGCTGACAAAACCAACTAACAAACAACCACAAATGTGTTCCAGTACCAGTAATCCTCACCTAACAAACTACTGAAAATGTGTTTCAGTACCTGGCAACCCAGGTAACAAAAAAGCATAAATGCGTTTCAATACCAGCCACCACAAAGTGACAAACTCCGATAAATGTGCTTCAGTACCAGACATCACCAAGTAACAAATGACCATAAATGTGTTTCAGAACTGGCTCACCTAGAAACAAACTACCATAAATGTGTTTCACTACCAGCCATCACCAAGTAATGAGCTATGATAAAAGTGTTTTAGTACCAGATATCAACAAGTAATGAACTTCCACAAATTTGTTTCAGATAATGCCGTCACCAAGTAGCAACCTACCATAAATAAGTTTCAGTATGAGCCATCACCCAGTAACAAATTATCGTAAATGTGGTTCAGTACCAGCCATAACCAAATAATAAACTACCATAAATGTGTTTCAGTATCAGGCATTACCAAGTAACAAACTACTGTAAATTTTGTTTCGGTACCAGCCATCAGCCAGTAACAACCTACAATAAATCTATTTCAATACCAGTCATCATGAAGAAATGAACTATCATAAATGTGTTTTAGTAACTGCCATCACCAAGAAACAAACTACCATAAGCTGGGTCAGTACCTGCAATTAGCTACTAACAAATGATCATAAATGTGTTTCAGTAAAAGCCATCAGAAACTAACACTGCAAACATGTTTCACTACCAGCCATCACCAACTAACAACTACCGTAAATGTGTTTCAGTACCAGCCAACTAGAAAACTACAATAAAGGTTTTTAAGTAAAAGACTTCACCAACTAACAAATAGCCATG
Organism: Protopterus annectens; assembly: GCF_019279795.1. Taxonomy (NCBI): domain Eukaryota; kingdom Metazoa; phylum Chordata; order Ceratodontiformes; family Protopteridae; genus Protopterus; species Protopterus annectens. The sequence continues at coordinate 587,963,747 of NC_056739.1, forward strand.
AATGTGTTTCAGTACCAGCCGTCACCAACTAACAAATTACCAAAAATCAGGTAAATGAAAATATCACCGTTCTCCAAAGTGTCCCAGGGCAAAGCAGTGCAGAATATCCAAATGAAAACCTCAGGACACACCACGAGAAGTGAGAGCACAATCTTCTTTATTCAGTAAACAGCATAAAAACAGAAGGATAAGCGCTTTTGCGTGCTCATGGCACGCTTCTTCAGATCACATTCAAACAGCCAAAACTTCAGAATTCAAATAGTAAGCAACATCCAATAACAAATCTCAACCAATTAAAAAATTTTGGATTCAATCATTCCCCAAGTAATCTTGCAATTAAGTGAAGGTGTGGTTTCAGTTCCTAGCACTAGAGGCATTCAGATATACTGAACATAATAATCCAAATTACATTGTCAAAAGGCAAGCAGTTTTTCACTTGACCAAAGTCTAGATCTAATAAATGTTGATATTCAAGAACCTTAAAAAGGTATACTATAACAATTTACCATAAAATAATTACTATAATAAATCAGGAATGGTATACTGTTAGTAATACCTGACATATTAAAAAGACGATGTCAATAAAAGCTTCCGTGAACAGTCTTTCAAAAACATTGCACTAGGACCGTACTAAATGCATGCTTAGTAAGACATTCTACAATGTCCCTCGGTAATGCTCATCATATTGCTTACTGAGTATCTTACCTATAACTTGATTGTTATAGACTTCCTCTATTTTTATGCACTATGATCTTAATGGCGCTGCGAACAGCTACTTGTTCTGGCGGATGTCACTGTTGATTCTAACTACACGTAATATTGTGATGACTCACATTTGTCTGAGTACCTCTTTGTATTAACTACTGAACATTGGTGTCTCATAGACTTATGATGACCCTCTTGAACAACCAATAAAATATTCTTGACTTATGTTCTGAGCCTACTTTACCAGTTGTAACTATTATTGTAACCTAAGTTAACATTTTTTGCTAAGAGACCTTAACAATGTGTACAGTCTTACAAATAAAAAGCATATATGTTTCTAAACTTTCTAAAGAACATATTAAATAATGTTAATCAAACATAAAATTAAGTCTAAATATTTATTTAAAAATCCGCAAACTCTAAAAATCTGCTGTCCAAAAGCCTCATATTAAAAAACTATTGTGCTATATAAACCCTGTTTAAACTATAAAACACTCATATCTCTGATATGAATGTTAAAGCATAAAATCAGACCTAAAAAATAAACTTAGAGTGACATGAAAATTGTATAATACAAAAGGACCTACCTCCATATTAATTTCTGAGAAATCTCACAGACACTGAAACTGTTATACTGAGCTGGAAGAAAATACTAATATTCCTAATATGCAGTAATGACCAAGTGAGACCTCAGTCAAACAAAAAAACTAAAATATCAGAGTTCATTAGATGGGCTACAATACATTTTAATAACAAATTGTTGATTTGCCTACAAGTTGTATATGTTACAAAATTTCTATGCTTGGTATCTCAACCAAAGAACACCTACTCAGTTTATCAAATTATTTTAAAACCAAAAGCTTTCTACCTATCTCCCACATCACACCATTCTACTAAATTAGCTTAAATTTTGTCACATTCACAATCAGGCTCCTGACATATATGTCCTCAAGTGTGTAATGTACATTGTGCTAAGATATAAGTACTTTAATTATCCAGCCTATATTGGAACATACAATAAGGCTGGAGACTTCAGGCAGGTCAAGATTCATAAGTACATAACAGGACTAAATAAATGTAAATGCTCAGAGACCTATTCGAAACAGAACCTAACTGTTGTTGAACTGCGTAGATAAGTAAGAAAGTCATACCTCAATTAACAACACTTTTGTGGCACTAACATTAGCATGATGACAATCCAGTCAGGTAAATGAATGTTAAACACTTAAACCAAGAAAGTATAACAGTTTCAGTGTCTGTGAGATTTCTCAGAAATTAATATGGAGGTAGGTCCTTTTGTATTATACAATTTTCATGTCACTCTAAGTTTATTTTTTAGGTCTGATTTTATGCTTTAACATTCATATCAGAGATATGAGTGTTTTATAGTTTAAACAGGGTTTATATAGCACAATAGTTTTTTAATATGAGGCTTTTGGACAGCAGATTTTTAGAGTTTGCGGATTTTTAAATAAATATTTAGACTTAATTTTATGTTTGATTAACATTATTTAATATGTTCTTTAGAAAGTTTAGAAACATATATGCTTTTTATTTGTAAGACTGTACACATTGTTAAGGTCTCTTAGCAAAAAATGTTAACTTAGGTTACAATAATAGTTACAACTGGTAAAGTAGGCTCAGAACATAAGTCAAGAATATTTTATTGGTTGTTCAAGAGGGTCATCATAAGTCTATGAGACACCAATGTTCAGTAGTTAATACAAAGAGGTACTCAGACAAATGTGAGTCATCACAATATTACGTGTAGTTAGAATCAACAGTGACATCCGCCAGAACAAGTAGCTGTTCGCAGCGCCATTAAGATCATAGTGCATAAAAATAGAGGAAGTCTATAACAATCAAGTTATAGGTAAGATACTCAGTAAGCAATATGATGAGCATTACCGAGGGACATTGTAGAATGTCTTACTAAGCATGCATTTAGTACGGTCCTAGTGCAATGTTTTTGAAAGACTGTTCACGGAAGCTTTTATTGACATCGTCTTTTTAATATGTCAGGTATTACTAACAGTATACCATTCCTGATTTATTATAGTAATTATTTTATGGTAAATTGTTATAGTATACCTTTTTAAGGTTCTTGAATATCAACATTTATTAGATCTAGACTTTGATCAAGTGAAAAACTGCTTGCCTTTTGACAATGTAATTTGGATTATTATGTTCAGTATATCTGAATGCCTCTAGTGCTAGGAACTGAAACCACACCTTCACTTAATTGCAAGATTACTTGGGGAATGATTGAATCCAAAATGTTTTAATTGGTTGAGATTTGTTATTGGATGTTGCTTACTATTTGAATTCTGTAGTTTTGGCTGTTTGAATGTGATCTGAAGAAGCGTGCCATGAGCACGCGAAAGCGCTTATCCTTCTGTTTTTATGCTGTTTACTGAATAAAGAAGATTGTGCTCTCACTTCTCGTGGTGTGTCCTGAGGTTTTCATTTGGAAATTACCAAAAAATGTGTTACAGTACCCAGCATCCCAAGTAACTACTGTAAATGTGTGTTCAGTATCAGCCATCACCAAGTAACAAACAACTGTAAATGTATTTCAGTACCAGCCATCACCAAGTAACAAAATACCACAAATGAGTTTCTGAAACTGCCTCAGCAAGTAAAAAAACACCAAAAATGTGTTTCACTACCAGCCATCACCAAGTAATGAGCTACCATAAATATATTTCAGTACCAGCCATCAACAGGTAATGATCAACCAGAAATATGTTTCTGAAACAGACGTCATGTAGTAACAAACAACTGTGAAGTGCTTCTCTCACTGCCACCATCAACCAAAAAACTACCATGAATGTCTTTCAGTACCAGTCATCATGAAGTGACAAACTACCATAAATAGGTTTCAGCAAAAGCCATCAACAAACACCAAACTACCATAAAAGTGTTCCAGTACCAGCCATCACCAAAGATCAAACTACCATAAATGTGTTTCAATATCAGCCATCATCAACTAACAAACTACATAAATGTGTTTCAGTACCAGGCATCACCAAGTAACAAACTACCATAAATGTGTTTCAGTACCAGCCATCACCAAGAAACAAACTACCATAAATGTTTTTCACTACCAGGCATAGCCCAGTAATAAACTACCATATATGTATTTCAGTACCAGCCATCATCCAGTAACAAACTACAATAGATGTGTTTCAGTGCCAGGCATCACAAGTAACAAACTACAATAAATGGCCGGGATTCAGTAATCCTCCGAGTAAGACTAACCAAGTCTTACTCGGAGACTGCCGTTTAAGACTACGATGTGAGCGTCATGCATATGCATAAGGGCGCTGACTCAGCTGGAAGGTTTACACAGGGCATATAAGACTGCAGGGGGTGTGTCGGACTGCTGAGCAGTCCAAATATCCACGCCCCTGCAACCATATAAAATGAAAAAGACAAATGCAATGAGTGAGTCCGCTGAAATGTACACATAGCAAACAGTACACATCCCCACATACTAAACCCCTTTGTAAATGTAACATGTAAACTAATTGTTTTTTTCTAATCCCCGATATAGCTGCCCATATTTGCGCGTGTTTGCGCAGGTGTGCCCATTGCTTAGCTGCAGTTAGAAATTTCGGCATCGAAGAGCATAATAAGAAATGTTTATGCAAATCAAGCCAAATACCAATAGCGTAGTGGTAGAGCATTCGCACAAAGAGGAGGCATTCCCGGTTCTTATCCCACCACTTCCCTGTCTATTTTATGTTTTAAATCAGTATATAAAATAATTCCTGACATATATGAATGAAATTTTAGTAAAAAGCATTGAAATGGCCTATGTATTAGTGAACAAAATGAATATATATATAAATATAAGAAGGTGAGCAGCATTAAGGATAGTGACATATAATTGCCCATAGCTAAGCAACGTTTTACCTAGTGCAATATAGTTGCCCATAGCTAAGCAGCGCTTTACCTAGCACAATATAATTGCCCATAGCTAAGCAGCACTTTACCTAGTGCAATATAATTGCCCATAGCTAAGCAGCCCTTTACCTAGCACAGTAGGTTTGCGCAGAGCTGCGCACCGTGCTAACCAGCGCACCATAGGCAATGTTGAACAACATAGAGCAAAGTTGCCTAAACACAGCTACACCCCCTTGCCTGTCTGTCTGGACAGTAGTAAAATAAAAAGCAATGACAAGGTTCGAACCCAGGACACTGTGCACCATAATCAAAGCACTGAACCACTAAGCCATGACTGCTTAGCATAAACATACACTGTTAACATACATATACTTATAAATGGAAGATTAACCATTGCTAAGCAGGTTTGCTGTTAGGCCAGAATTTTCAAAAACGGCCAATCACAAATAAGTGCGGGAAATGCGGCATATTTAAGCTCCATAGGTGGGAATACTCGCCTTAACTGATTGTAGCTCCCATCTGCAGTCAGAATGGCTGGTGCTGGAGAAGGTACTCGCTTTTGAGCGCAACGCTGGGGCATCGAAGAGTCAAAATACATGGTTTGGCTCCTTGCCCACCGTCATGAGTCAAGACTCCTGCAGGGCCAGTTCCAAGGGACGGACTACAAAACAGAGGCTTGGAACCGGTTAGCTCATGATCTCACCAGTGCCACAGGCATCCCTCAGACTGGTGAGCAGGTCTGTCACCACCATGCAGACCTGAAGAGATGGAAGCAGGACCTACTGAACCGATGGATACAGGAGGCCCGTGGCATGCAAGATGCTCCACTACTGAGTAGGTAGCCATGGAATGAAGTATGTAAGAGATGCTAATTTAGTCTATATAATGGATATGTATGTCTCAATATCCCTTCATTTACTTCACAGCTGCAGGTGTCCATGCTGCAAATCAGCAAGCCTATGCAGATAGGCTGCTAAGGCTGCGCCACCAGGCAGGTTTGTAATTATTCTGCATGTATTGTTATATAAAATAGGTGAGAGAGCCTGAAAAAAAGTGTTGTAGCCCAATAATAAAGCCATAAAATGCCCTGAATAATTTCTCTGCATGTACTGTTATATAAAATAAGTCAGAGAGCCAGAAAAAGAGTGTAGTAACCCATTAATAAAGGTAAAATATGTCCGGAATAATTTCTCTGCATGTACTATTATATAAAATAAGTGAGCGAGCCTGAAAAAGAGTGTTGTAACCTATTAAAAAGGGTATAATACATCTTGAATAAGTCTTCTGTATGCACTGTAATATCAAATAAATGAGAGAGCCTGTAGAAAAGTTTGTAATGTAATTAATGAAGGTATAATACTTGGAGTGTGTCTGTGTTACTTACTTTGAAATGTTGTTGTACCCTTGCATTATATAAATAGTCCCATATAAAGTGGATGAAGTAAGTGCCAGTAGCTGTGAAGCATATATACAGTCCTCAACAGTTGGTTAATGGCTGGCATGCATAGGTAAATCTGGCACATGAGTAGCTTGTTAATGTGTTCCCCAGAAATGTGAGTGTGCTACATGAAATGTAGGGTTCTGTAGAAATTTATCTGAAAATGTCACGTGAACATATCCAGATATGTAGATATATAAATATAAATAAAATATATAACTAGGTAGCAGTAACATCTGCATCTTGGACAGTTAGTATGTCAGATATAGGTCAGGTATATAATGAACTAGCCAAACCCATTACACAACCTAATGCATGTTGCCTAGTGTAATAAGACATGTAGGGGATATACACCTGCAGTCAACAGGAATGTAGTATAGACTAATAGTACTTATAAGATGTTACTGGAGGTATCTTTTTACACCCTACTGTATGTGCATAAACAATGCAATTCCACACCTCAATGGGTATGTCTAATCTCAAAACATTTGTTGGGACATATGTCCTATTGTTCTATAAATATCTGCATTTACTTTGATGCATGTGCCCTGTTCAAACACCACAATCTTGGTGGCCTGTTGCCACCAATCATCCCTGCATGCTGTTGGAATGTCCACTGTTGTTCAATATATGCATGTGTTATGCTTGCTGTTCAACTGTTGGAACCCTGGTGTGTTGGGTTAATGGGAATATTACTGCATGCTGTTACAACTAATTTGGAATGCTGTTGTCTATGTTGTAATTAAACACACCTAAACACAGAATGTATGGGAAGGCCGGTCCCAGCTGACTCACCTGTCCCTCCTCAGCTGGCGATTGCACCTGGCACCAGCAGGTCCGGTGCCCAGCCCGGGCTCCCTTCCTCCATTGGTTCTGTGCCACCTTCGGGTGGAAGTGCTGCAGGGGATGGGGCTCATCCCCCCGTGCAAGTGTGGGCAGAGAAGGGCCACCTGTCACCCTCAAAAGGGTCCGGGCTGTGGTGCATAGGGAGATCCAGCGTTCAGTCGCTGATCCCCTATGCCAGCTCAAGGCGAGAGTGGCGCGAGTCACGGGTGAGCCTGCCCTTCTTACGCTGCCCCCAGCACAGCCACCATCGGGGCTGTGAAGGTGCAGTGGTGACTGCCCATGGGTGGGGATCTCAGTTCCACTGTTAACATCTGTGGGCTCATGGGCTTGCGATTTCCAGACATCCATCCCCATCAGTTGTGTTCACCCACCCCATGTGTCATATTCTGCCCCTGTATGCGTCTTGTTTGTCTTGTCTGTTTACCTCCCCAACCTACCTTCCCAAATATACATACTTCCTCTACCTCACATTCCACTCTCACCTGAAAAAAAAGAAAAAAAGGGCAATCTGTTCCCACAAAAAAAGTACGCCCCATACATAGCTGCCCATTTTGCACACATGTCCGCTGGACATGTAAACTGATAATTATAATTGGCAGTACAACATACTTTGTTGTCCTCACCCCTCTCTCAGGGGTGGAAGGTTTCAAATTTCACTCCAAATTTCTAACATATGCACAGCTGTTGCTAGTAAAGAAATGGGCAGTTACGGACCTTCCCTACACCCGTCCTGCACATCCCGAGCTGGTTTCCCTACCATCTTTCCCTCTTTGTGCCCCCTTTTTCACCACTTTCCTATCTCCCCATTTTCTTTTCTTTCAAAGAAATTAGCGCGGGGGTTAACGGGAGTAAGCACTTTTAAGCAGTAGTTAGCTGGTTTGAGCGAGTGTGCGCGTGTGTGCGCTTAGCTAAGTATTGCTAAGCGTCGCACATACCCGCTTACAACTGCTTAAATGTGCCTTAGTCACTCTGTATGGTAGGGCCCTTGTTCTGCTGAGCAGCAAAATAAAACACCTCTGTCAGTCTCGAACCCCGGACACACTACACTGCATGAAGTACCACTAAGCCACAGTAAATATACAACAAGTTGGTGCTGTAATAAATATATCATGCATTACAATGAGTGAATGTAAAGGGAAAACAGGAATGCCATAACACAAATCTTGTTCTGTGGATCTTTACTAGCAGTTATTGTGGAATTGCATGACATGACTGTGAAAAGAGAACCAGCCATTCTAGCAGGAAATAATGTTACAGTAGCACTTTATAAACCCCACACAGTATCAGAGCAGGATAAACACTGGCATATTTGAATAGGGCAGTGGCCATACTTCCCAACTGTGACTGCTTTTCAGGGATGTCCCTGATTCGTAAACAAATGTTATCCGTGTCCCTCAGAATCCCTCTGAAAAGTACTGACGTTAGGCCAAAAAGTGGGGAATTACACTTAATGAATAATGTCAATAAGTAATAGTACACACTGCTTGAACATCAGAAAAGGTGTATTAATACATATGCTCTGATTCTCTCACAGTCTCAGTTTAATGTCTGTAATATATTACAGGTGTACCTCACTTATATGTACCTTTCCCTGAGGCTGTTCAAATATATACCTGAGTGTATCAGAGGCCTGGCAGAGGCAGAAACACACAAGCATTTCAGCTTTTCTGCTGTAACACACTCTGCAAATAGCTTTGGAACAAGTCCCACAAGCATACCCTTATGTAGGAGTACAACACAGAAATATCAAAGGATGTAGCCATGTACTGGTAGCAACCAACTGTGACAATGCCAATGCTCCAGTTCAGAAAAGACCGGTGTGGTGCACAGCCAGAGAATAATAGGCTAACCTCTGGCTACCATCTGGATATGTCCACAAGTAGGAGCTACGCAGACAGACTACTTGCCTTGTTAGACTTACAGGTACACAGCAACCCTGTATGTTCAGCAAGATAAACATCACACAATAATATATAATGCTCTCTGCACTTCTGCACCCCTACCCAAAAGAACAATATACCTGTGTATTCAGGCTCTACCAAGGATGTAGGTAGGCATACTCAGTACTGAAATGTGTCCAGTTGTCTTCAGCAGCCTGTGCTAATGTCAACACAAATAAACAACAAACTGTTAAGAAGTGAGGTAGTTAATATTTACAGTATAGTAGTTCACAAACCGTTCATGTGCCAGAGGAATACATTGCAATAACTACTTTTGTATGGCAGTTAATTGTCTAATTAGAAAAGAAGTACATACTCCCATGTATCTTGTGTAAGCATTTGGAGAGGTGAGTAAAATTCTACAGACAAGTGTGTACTAGAAGCAGCAACATTCAGGTTTGCGTACAACATGCAAATCACTGGCTACAACCCTAGCTTTAGATATAAGAAGTATACCAACCTTCTGACTGACACAACGGTGTCCACAGCAAACAAGCATGGGCCCCACTTTGGAAAGCTGAAAGGGCTATGCCTACCTAACTTAGCATTTTATAGCAGTGGGCTGCTATGACAGTGAGTACTGCAAGTAACACACAGCAGGCTGCATGCAATTAGTAAATGGTGGGCACCAATTGGTGCAGAGGCCATCACATGCACATGTGCAGATACCTAGAAAAGCAGGCTGCACTTGCTGTCTACACATGCAATAATCTCATTGCAGCAAGAGAGAGAGAGAGTGAGAGCGAGAGAGAGAGAGAGACAGAGACAGAGACAGAGACAGAGACAGAGACAGAGACAGAGGCAGAGGCAGAGACAGAGGCAGAGACACAGACACAGACACAGACAAAGAGACAGAAACAGAGAGACACAGACAAAGAAAGAGCAACAGCAACAGACAGAAAAAAAATTAAATATATATATATATATATATATATATATATATATATATATATATATATATATTTCCTTTAAAAACAGACAGAACAGAGCAATACAAAGGAAAGGTATGTAACACATATGTATTTGCTGGCATGTAGTAGATGTTTATGAAGAGTACGCTACATACTGTGAATCATCCATGTGTGGCAGCAGTACGTATCTCAATGTATCTGAACATGTGCATAGGGCAAGGGACTGCAACTGTTTGTGAATGGTATATATATATATATATATATATATATATATATATATATATATATATATATATACGTTGTTAAAGGTTGTAACGTGCATATTTCTATGTAGGTTGTACTGTGTGGCACAGAAAACAGCATACAGTGCTGGTATATGACGTGGTGGTTAAACGCTGTGGATATGCTCTGTCAGTTTTGCAGTGTTGCAGCCAGTGAGGCCTGCTAAAGCTACATGGGCTGAGGACACCTTCAATGCAGTCTGCACAACACTGTGCAATATTATTACATAACTGTATATCTCACAACTGTCGCATAATTGATATTCCCACCATGAATAGTGGACTGTATATGTGCCTATATGTACATCTATATGTACAGCAATGGATGTTTATATGTATGTCTGTATGTATGTGTGTGTATATATATATATATATATATATATATATATATATATATATATGTATATAGATATAGCTATGTAGATATATATATATATATATATATATATATATATATATATATATATATATAGATATATAGAGAGAGAGGGACAGAGACATGGGGCATACTTACTGCGACAGGTGCCTGGCGACCAAGGTATGGACTGAAGCTCAGTGTTGACACTGCAGTGCCATCCCTTCTTGCCAGAACACTGTACCCATTAACTACCACATAGGTTGTAGTCTACCTAACACCGAAGGTGTGATAAGGGAACATGGGACACAGGTGGACAGTAGCCTCCCCTTTGATAATCACAGTGCCACACTAGTCATGTACTCTGTCTACATGGTACACGTTATCACAAAAGGTGTGTCATCTAGGGAAATATAGGTCAGTGTTCCTCTCTACTCATCACACTTAAAACCCATTAGGGAGTACAATGCCAACTACAGCAACTGGAAAGGCCACAGGCATACCTCACAAATAGTAATAATGGCCTCAAACAGATGCCCTATGCAGACCGACTCACAAAACCACAGCTACACTGTGTTGCATACCGCCTACCCAGAGATGACCTCTGCCTAACATACTGAGCTATGTCACACCCATAGCTGTTGGACATTCTCCACATAAACATATTACAATCCCTCCCAGATACACACTCTAGGGCCCTACACCTTGTCAGTTCACTAAACAGCACATGCTGGAGGGATAGAGTCCTAACTCAGAGACATGCCATACTCTGGAACAAACCACATATCAATAGCAAACAAAGCTCCTCATTAGCAGTTGTCATAAATACTCCTGATGATTGTTTGGGAGATAGGAAATACACCCCGGGAATCACCTCTGTGGCTCTGGTTGACAAGGGCAAGTGAAATTAAATTACATGTGTGTCAAAGGCCAGGGTAGCATATGGCTAGGTTGCTGTAGGCCCTAGGGCCAATAGCGTATTACCTACCCATGATACGATGCACACACACATGTACTTAGTGCAATAATTGCTATGTGAGGTTGACTGAGTGTGATGGTGAATGTGTTGGTGAATGTGTGCAAGGTCTGTAAAGGTGTGATAGCTTAGTGTGAAATTGTTTCTGTAATGGTAGTTTGTGTCCTAGCTGTGATCCCAGCAAAAGATGTGCATGCTATTGCTAGGCAGAAAAAGTAGTATGGCATACGGTGCGACATAGTCCCTTGTTGTCGACTGTGGTGTCCCATTGTAGGCTAAAGCAATACATGTATGCTTAGTGAGTGGTAATGCTGGTGAATCCAACTCCCATATGAACTGTAGTTCTACCTGAAGCTGTAGGCCTAAACAGTACAGTATGGTGTATGTTCACATTGCTTGGAAACACTGTTTTGTGTGTTCCCTGTAGTCCTCACAGATTACATACCTCAGGCATAAGGTTTTGTAAGTAGTGACACACAGTACTGTATGGTACACAGGTAAAGCTCATCTGGGTTGGCATACATTTGTGTGTTGTATGTATGTCTGATATGTGTGTAATTATGCCTGTACCATGCTCTCAATCATATCTGTGTTACAGAGTATACGTGTGTATCTAGCAACATGTATAGTCTAGTACAGCAGTATGCCACCTATATCAACAACTGTGCACATATGTTAGGCAGGGGTTTGGCATCAAAGACTACTGTGGTATACTGGTAATACTGTAACTGTACTTTACATTCATTGCAATGGATGACATCTTTCTTTATGCATTAGCTTGATATATACCTCCTGTGGCTAGGTGGTGCATTGTGTCACATACAGTGTGCCATGTACTGGTGTATAGTCTTACATACTGGCTTCTCTTTGCTGCTGTGCAGAACATGGTTTGATATATAAAGCGTGGCAGGCACTGACAGCCAGTTGTGGCCTGAGCACTAATATGTGGTATTGAACATGCCTATCCTCTGACAACCAATTGGATGTGAAATATGGCAGGTAATTGATATCTGTACTTTAGGATGTTAAGTGTGCCACTTCACTTGCTCAAACATCTTGTTTAATTGTCTTCCAGGGGTATGTCCCACCAAAGAAACCCGTCTTATACAGCTGCAGAGGAGGCAGAAATACACAACAGCTTTGTGCAGCACTACACCCTGCTGTTCTCTAGAACCAGCCAGGACCAGCATGAGCGGACTGCACTGTGGCAAGATCTCATTCGTCGGGTAAATGACATAGGCATGCATAACCGGACATATGAGCAGGTACGCCATCACTGCAGTGATTTAATTAGATATGTCCAGCGGCATGCGTCTGATATCCGTCGACAACAGCTTGCCACAGGGGGTGGGGTGGCCATTCATCCCCCCCCCTCACCAGAGTGGAGGAGCTGCTCCTAAGTGTGGTGGCTCCTGGCCAACCACAGGAACAGCAACTGACATGTGTCATCATGGAAGCCGGAGCCACCCAGCATGTTGACATGGAGCATGCAGGTAACATGACCTATCTGTAGACTACTGTAATCTGTATTGGTAGATTATGCATATGTGACATGTGTACTGTGTTTTAGCAGTTGTGCTGCATAGTGTTGTGCAATACTGATATTTGGAATATAATCTGTATGTCTGTGACTGTCGACTGTTGTACTACTGTACTTTAGCAAACTCACAGTAGCAATGGCACAGTTGTGGCCACTGACAAACTGTCTCATATTCTTGTAGATCCTTCTGGTGTGACAGCAAGGCAGCCAGTCGATGCTGGCGACTGTGTTATAATTTTAATATTGCTAATGAAATGTGCATGTCATAGGTGAGGTGTAGGCCATGTACATGTAACACACCTACGCATAATGAATGCTGTGCATATTTGCTGTGAGACTATGCACATCTCAGTAATGATAGTAGCTGCCTCAATCACATGTAATACACAGAGCAGCACACACAATTGTGGCAACACCGTACTGGACATTGGATAGGCATAGTTGATACACATGTACACAACATACACAACTTTGTCATACGCAGTACACCTTAAAATGCTACACATAGCATATCCAGACACCCGCTGTAAGGTCACACTTCAGTATCCCACATGTCATCCACACAGCACATATAATATACCTGAGGGGTAGAGGCCTATCATTGGGCTGTGCAACACTCTTCAACACATAACACATTCATGTTAGTCAATGCTCCCTATTGGGCACCTTACAAACCCATGTAATGAGTGGCTGTGAGGCCAATCACTGAACAACAGCACACATGCATCTAAGCCATATATACTGTTATTAATACGGGCTGTCTACACTCGCAATGCATGGTCTTGAGCAACAAACTTTCTGCATGCTGACAAGTGTGATATGACTGTTTGCCTTGTGATACTGTAACCCACCTTCAACCACTATTAAGTGTGTTTTGGATTGCTGGTGGTGTGTGTGGGTATCTGCTGTAGTGAGGAGTGCATGTGTTCATGTGTTCATGTGTGCATGTGTTCATGTGTTCATGTGTGCATGTGTGCATGTGTGCATGTGTTCATGTGTTCATGTGTGCATGTGTTCATGTGTGCATGTTTTCATGTGTGCATGTCTTCATGTGTGCCGACATCATGTACAGGTCGTAAAGTGTGTTTCCTGTCTCCCTCCCACAGGTGCTGTGTTAGGGCTGGTTCACTGCAGCAGGGAAACTGATGTCACTGAGCCACATAGTGATAATGAAGATAGATGTTTTGAGGCACAGGCGTGTTTGCCAGGGTCTGTCATTGGGCCACCAATTGACAGTACACAGCTGTCCACCCCATCCATGCATACAGTCATACTGCCAATACATCCATCACCAATGCCCATAGCTGAGGGACAGCGTACTGTTGGCATTGGCCAGTACAGTGTGGTATCCATGGCACATACATCCCAACACAGCAGCCATACCCAGATGTCTGGAAGGGTACCGCATAGGCAGATGTCCAGGGGTTCTCGTAGGAGCACTGCTACTCATCATGCCACTGGCAGATGTGCCACAGGTCTGACAACGTCACACATGTTCCAGGCTGTCATGGAGGCACAGGCACGTATGGAATGGTACATCAGACAGGGACTAAGGGCACAGAGGCCCCATAACACCGCTGTCATTGACAGTATCCATGACCTAGCAGGTGCCATCCGACATTACACTGAGGACACTGATAGACATTGGGGAGAGACATTAGATATCCTCCACAATGTCATGTCCATGTGTCAGGACAGTGCGGGATGGTTGAGACGTCGACGTGGATGTATGCCAGCAACATCAGCAGCTGGCAGTTGCTGTGGACGTCCCTCAAGCCACAGCCGCTCCCATAGTGCCAGTACCATCCCCAGCAATGTTGGGGGTGGGCTGTCCATAGAATATCCTAGAAGACCATGTGCACGTGGCTCTGGACAGTCCCAGCAGGAACCTGTGTCCAGTGTGCATCAATCCACCTCTGGGGATAGTACCCAGTTTGGCTTAGTACCTGATAGTGTCAGTAGCACCCCTGCCAGATACAGGTACCTTATCCGTGGCCAGAGACGGTGATCTGTAAAGCCTCGCAGGTACAGTCTGTGGCTATCCCACAAATACCCATATATGGCAGCCACATGGTGGAACTGTGTGCATGCAGACACACACACATACTACAGACACCTAGGGCTAACACATACACACACACACATTACAACAACATTGGCCCATTACAGTATTCTTGCCCCTCACACACGCACACACACACACACACACACACACACACACACACACACACACACACACACACACACACACACACACATACATGTCAATTGGATGACTCACTGTAGGCCTCTGGTGAACTAACAACACACCCTGTGCATATGATGAAACCTGTGCCACCTCCTATCATCTGTAACATCAATGGAGGAGCAGGCTACCATGGTGCTGATGAACAGGGTGTCTATATAGCAGTATAGCAATGTTAGCATGTTGTTAGCTGTAGAGTGTAATGATATGCTTGAAGGTGTAGCTGAGCAGGCATGATTCATTAAAGCTATGGTTGTCATTGTAGTGTTGTTTACACCAGTGTTGGTTCCAATTGTGTACTGTCCAGCCATGTGCCACTTGGCTGATGTGTGCAGTATTGGCAGCATGTGTTAGAGAGTGGACAGTATGTGTGGGATGTGTATAGCACAGATTTGCATGTGTACAATTGTGAACATGGTGGAGGTGCACTGTCTGCATGTATGTGCATAGTGGACACATGGCCAGGGTGACATGCTCTGTATTACACAGTAACACTCCATAGTTTTTATTGGTGGCCAGTATGCATTGTACTACACACATTCCGGAACCTGACTACACTTGTGTGTATGACATGGTTTGACACTGTGCTGTGGGTGATACTGTTATTATCTGTCATTGTTTTGCATTCTGGTGGTATGCATCACTTCAACAGCCTGACCATAACCAATCGTTAGATGATGTCTTGACAAATGACACACAGATGTAGGACACACAGCAACATTTGGATTCTTCAGGTACTATACAATGCCAGTAACCACTAGTATTCACCTGCACCCATTACTGAGACCACTACTGTTTGCCATATAGCTATCTTAGGTACAAGCAATCACAGTAGGGATATGTCCGTCCACGTCTGATAATGCATACTGTGGCCTATAATGCATTCTCCAGATGACACACACATACTCCACAAGGGTATCATACAGACAGATGCCTGTTGTCAAACCCATGCTGTAAAGCTATAAGCCAAACTAAGCATAGTCATCCACCTTTAAGGAACATATTATCCCCACAGTACCACATAGGTAGTAGCCACCAGCATGATGGACAGGTACCGATGTATACATGCAACTAAGTGTTATGTCATCTCTTCTGTGTTAATCACATTTCCAAAGGTATTTTGGAATCCCTTGGTGGATCACATAAGCAATAAGGGGTCTGCATGCATATCCACGGTTTGTTCTACACCTATGAATAGTCATCATGGATAGACTTTGCTGCGTTTGAACAGGTCTGACATATACCGCAGCTATAGACCCTCACTCACACATCCCAACAGGAACCGTATTGACTTTGTGTGACACAGATGACCTAGGCCAGGGATCACTGCAGTGGCTGGCCTTGTCACAAGCATACAGATGTGACCTAAGGTCTGGGAAGCAGCAGTACAGTCTGGCAAGGATGACAGCTGTGCTCTTGGAGAAAGCAGAGTTCCCACACATGCAATCATTGAGGTAACATGTACAGATATGTATCTGACACACAGCTAGCTCACATGTGCAATGCATACTGATATGTCATACAGTGGTAAAAGCAAAACCCAAAACACATTGACCAGCAGTGTTACACACATACAGCTCATACACTCACCAAGTGCAGGATTCAATCCCCTACTAACTACTTCATGATACTAGAGGAGTACGCATTAACACAATGCGCTATGCACATTACTGTCAGTTCTCTTTTTCACAGGTATATTTGTAGGATGGTGACATCATCAGACTTGACAAATGTTAGATTACCACTTTTGAGGTGTTTCACTACTCTCCTAAAAGGATGTTCCTTCCCAAGGGGAACACACACAGGTGCCCGGTGTAGGATTCAAACCCCTACCTAACTACTTCATAATACTAGAGGAGTACACATTAACACAACATGCTTTACAGATTAGTGGTAGTTTTATTTTCCACAGGTATACTTGTAGGATGCTGACATCATCAGAGTTGACAAAGGTTAGAGTACCACTTTGGAGTTGTTTCACTACTCTCCGAGAGAGTTGTTCCTTCCCAAGGGGAACACACACAAATACAGTTGCCCAGTGCAGGATTCAAACCCCTCACTAATTACTTCATGATACTAGAGGAGTACGTGTTAACACGACATGCTATACAGATTAGTGGGAGTTTTATTTTCCACAGGTATACTTGTAGGATGCTGACATCATCAGAGTTGACAAAGGTTAGATTACCACTTTTGAGGTGTTTCACTATTCTCCTAAAAGGTTGTTTCTTCACAAGGGGAACAAACACACACACTTGCCAAGTGCAGGATTCAAATCCCTATCTAATTATTTCATGATACTAGAGGAGTACACATTAACACAACACGCTATACAGATTAGTGGGAGCTTTATTTTCCACAGGTATACTTGTAGGATTCTGACATCATCAAAGTTGACAAAGGTTAGATTACCACTTTTGAGGTGTTTCACTACTCTCCTAAAAGGTTGTTCCTTCCCAAGGGGAACACACACACACACACACAGAGTTACCAAGTGCAGGATTCAAACCCCTACCTAACTACTTCATAATACTAGAGGCATACGCATTAACACGGCACGCTACACATATTACTTTTTTTTTTTTTATTTCCACAGGTATATTTGTAGGATGGTGACATCATCAGACTATACGAAGTGTGTTACATTAGGTGACATTAGATGGCCTACATTGAACGAATGTCTAAACACTTTGGCCATGTGATCATCAAAAGTGAGTTTACTGTCTACCTGTGTCCCCAGGGCCATAATTACTTTCTCCATATATGCTGGATTACCACCTATGTGGTAATTTGTGTGCACTTTGTATTACCCAAAGGGGATGACTATGCATTCTTTGCCATTCAGCTTGAGGGCATTGTTTTGACACCAGCTATCTGTCTCTGTAAGACACTTCTGGAGGATGTCTGTGTCAGCTGTACAGTCAATTACGGACCACAGTTTCCAGTCATCTGCAAATCTGTTCAGCCTTACACCTGCCATGCTTGCCTGTACCTCTGAGCAATATCGACTGAACAGGTGGGGTCCCAGGACCAAGACCTGTGTGATGCCATGTGTGACTGGCTTAGAGTTGGACATGGCACCCACAACTATGAATATGTGTGTTTAATCTGTGAGCCACTTGGCCACCCATCCTGTGACATAGCTGTTCATGTTCAAGTTGGTACACTTGTCCATGATGACGGAGTGGGGAATGGTGTGGTAAGCCCTTAGTGAGGTCCAGGTGGGCTGTGTGGACTACTTTCATCTCCATCTATGTTCATGGTAACTGTTTTAAATAAGTCAACTAGGTTTGGGAGCCAGGCTATGCATTTAACAAGGTGAAGTTGTGTAGAGTCCAGTGTCTGGAGATCTCCAATGTCTCAGTGTATGGGTTCCATGACGATTTGCTCAATAGCTCTGTAGACCAGGCTGAGTACACATATTGGGCAATGGTTTCCGGGTTCTGCTTTGGCACACCCTTTGTGGAGCTGGATGACTGTTAGTATATGCCATTCTTTGGGTACATAGCCTGTGATACGCTTGATTCTGGACAGTGAATGTAGGTGATGGTGTAGTTCCTTGTGGGCCTAGTGTAAGACGCAGCCTGGGACAACTTACAGTCACATTGATGCTATTTTCTTAGCTTTGATGAGGGCTGTCTTTACATGCATGTCCGTGATGTCTGTGTCTCTGCATCCTTCTGTGATAGACACAGGCCCTTTTAGGGGTGATGGGGGGAAGTTTACACTGCACTTGTCCCCCTGGGTGTGGGCAATGAAAGTTGGTTTGGTGTATGTCATTACTTTTTTCAGTAGCTGACAGCATATTTGGAAGTTGACATCTACATGTGTGATATAGCTACAGAAGGCTTTGTGGTTGTTATTCTTACATTCCTTGGCAGTTTGTCTTAGAAACTGTGCTTGGATTATTTTATGAGCGATCATTGTTTCATCCTAATAATGATCAGTGATGCCTTTCCTTTAGTGAAGTTGGCTCTATCAGGTGTTAGTTTCCTCCTTCTGTTGTCGAGCCTATTTATGGGCAACGACCACCAGATTGTTTTCTTATTTTTGGAGTAGTGCATCTTGGTTTTATTTGTGATGTCTCGATCCATGCATCCCTGTAGATGCTCATAGGATGCACTTGTAAATGATGTGGCAGATTGTATACCATTATCCTATAGCAAGAGGGCTTTGGGCTTTCCACTTTGGTCTTGGGAAGTGTGCTGTTTGCTTTTGAAAATGTATTCACAGTGGTTTCATTGACTGGGTGTGGGGTGGGATGTGGATGTCCAGTGTGATTACTTAATGATCTGATATTACCAGCGAGGGGTTTATCTCTGTTGTGGAACACTGGTACCCCATGTCGGTGATGATCATGTCCAGTATGTTGTCACCTCTAGTGGGCGTGCTGACCAGCTGTTCCAGGGTGTTAGAGTTTCTTAACTCTAGGACACATTGGGCAAAGGACATTGTATACGAGTAATTCACCCACTCATTGTTTGGGTAGTTGTAATCTCCTCATATAATGGTGTTTGATAGGACCTTTATATTTGCCATTGTTCTCCAGAATACTGAGTGAGGTTCCTGAGACAAGGTACATGATCTGTAGCAGGCTACAATCTGATGGACAGCTTTGCCTAATGTTAGCTGCACTTGCATGGTCTCCAAGGCCTCATGCTGTGGCAGTAACCTGGAGGTGTGGATATCCATAAGGTAAATGGCTACACCACTTCCTTTTGTATTTCACTCGTGGTCTTGGGTCCAAAGGTCAGGGTGATTGTGAGTGTTTTACTTGGATCATATCCAACAGCTGCATGTTTGACATAGCTTTGGATGTTACGCAGTGAACACCTCTGAGTAGGCGATATGCAAGGGAGTGCAGATGGAGCATTTTGCAATGGTCTGTGTATGGCATGTATTTCAGGCCACTAATGCTCTTTGTGAGGTATTGCTGCTGGCTTTCCAGTTGTTGTAGTTGTCTTGTGAGGTACATATCAACAGTGGCATTGTACTCTTTTATAGTTCTAGTGAGTGGTGAGTAGAGGGGAACAATGTCCTTTTTTATTCTGCATGAGACACATTTTGTGATGAGGTGTGCCACATAAGAGGGTTTCCTGACTACTGTGGGAATGTACTTATCACAGTTGTGTCCACTGTCCACCCATGACCCAGGGTCTCTTGTCACACTTAAAGTGTGAGTTATACTACCACCTATGTTGTAGTTCTTGGCTACAGAGATTTTAACAAAGGTGATGATAATGCACCTTTTGGCATTGAGCTACAGCCCATGGCTTGGACAACAGCCATCTGTCTCAGTGAGGCCCTTTTGTAGGATGTCCACATCTTTAGTGTTTACAATGATGGCTCATAGTTTTCAGTCCTCTGGAAATGTCAGTAGCCACAGAACCTCCATGTTAATGTTTACTTCAGAGAAGTAGATACTACATAGCCTGGGAAGTTATCTGGTCCCATGGCTGCTGTGATACTGGTTTCAGAGAGTGTTTTTTACCTGTGCAGTTGTGATGACAGCAACTTTGCAGTCTTTCATTATAGACATGTGCTCTTTCATGGGTGAGAGGGGAGTAAAGTTAACACTGATCCTATCTGCCAGGATGTTGCCAATATCAGTTGGCTCTGTACATTTAGTGCCATTGAGCTGTAATTCAGAACAGATCTGAGTGTAACCATGACATAGACCTGTCTGTTGGGCAGAGATCTGCTGCGTAGACAGTATACCACTGAGTACAGCTTGGGTTACATTCATTCTTGTTGCATGGGGCAACTATTTGAGGCCAGTAATCCTCTTGTTAAGGTTCTTCATTGTTCTTTCTAGTTGATGACCATGCCTAGTCAGATTCCTCGCAAGTGTGTTGTGGTAGTCTCTGACAGGTCTGATGACTGCTGAATAGTGGTAACCTCCTTTGACCTACATGCACAGACCTTGGCAGTTTGTGTGTAAACATAGCAGGATTTTCAGACCACTTTGTGAATGTGTTTTTGGAAGTAGAGATGACTATACACGTTTGTGCATAGATCCCTTATCATCACATCTGTATTTAGCCTAAGTGTGTGAGCATGCCCAGTATGACCTTTCAGTGTGATGTAGATTGAAATCCACTACATTTGTTGGAGTGTGTGAGCACGCACAGTATGCACATTTATACCATACGTGTATGGTAAATCAAGGTGTATTTTTACAGCAAGGCTCACCTTTGTGTCATAGATTAACAGGGATCATGCTGTGCCTGCAGGGCTTCCATGAGACACTTTGCATAGACCTATCAACATTTCTACATACAGGGGGGACAGCTATTCTTTGTACATTTCTAACCGTGGGTACACCAGATTGTTACTGTGGGTGTACATAGGATGTGGGTTTCACCTGACACTTATACATATTTGCTGTGCCTGCACTGCTATGTGCAGGACACCATTACAGTCTGTATTGTTGCCTATCATACTGGCTTGAGGCATACTAGTATACTACAGGTCGTAGCATCCCTTGCCACATATATTAGCTTGTGACTTCATAGCCTACACAACCCACATCACAACGCCTGGCCTGATGTTCTCTGACTGCATAGGCATGTGGGTGAGGTTACCCATTTGCCTCATTAGGGGCATGATACAGCATTGCTTTGTGTTTGCATTAGTGTACAATTGTCCTGCTGTGTCTGCACCACTGTAATGCTATCATGGCTTAGTGGTTCAGTACTGTGACTATAATCCACAGTATCCTGTGTTCAAGCCCTGTCACTGCTTTTTATTTTCATGCTGGCCAGACCAGACTGCTTAAGGTACGGTAAAGCAGGTATGAGCATGTTTAACTGACTTTGCTCAGCTTTGGCCGACCTTGGCCAACATTGCACGAGCAATTTTGTTTACATATACTACATATTGGTAAAAGCTGCTTAGCACTGCTTTATATTGCGTAAAACGTGGCAATCATGCCTCAGGTGGTGCTGCAGGGCTGCCTATGTTGGAGGCACATACTACACTCCCTATACATGTTTGGAAACAGGTACTGTCAAGTTGGGCATCCCTTTTATTTTATGTGCGAGTCAGTGAGAGGTATCATTTCCAGGGTTCCTACTGAGCCAGTGTATGTGCTATGCATTGCCTCTTTGTCAAGGACAAGGCATACTGGGCACTCCTCCTTCTGCCTACTGGGGCAGGCTCAGGTTGTTCCTCCTCTGAGTCACGCTGTGCCTGTGCAGGCCTTGGCAATGGTGGGGGCTGTTTGGCCCTGCCCCATGCTGTTCCTGCTGCAGCTGTTTTCACAGGACCAGATTGTGTAGCATGGCACATACCATGACAATTTGGGTACATGTAGTTGGTGAGTACTGCAAGGCTCCATTGGATGTGTCCAGGCACTGGAACTGTGACTTGAGCATCCCAAACACATGCTCGATTACATTTCGTGTTTGTGCGTGTGCCTCATTATGGCGTTCTTGCTCAGGTGTGTGTGCATTTCTGATGGGTGTCATCAGCCATGCTTCCAGTGTGTATCTAGCATCCCCCACTAGGTGACCATCAGGGATGTCCCCATTTGCAAATGTCTGGTACAGCTGCGACAAATGCCAGATATGGGAATCATGGTAGCTTCCAGGGCAGCCAGCACACACATTCAGTATTATGCCCTGGGCATCACACACAACCTGGCAGTTGGAGTGGAAGTCCTTGTGGTTGATGTAGGCCCTACCCCGTTCATCAGCTGGTGCTTTAATGTGTATGTCCGTGCAGTCAATTGCACCCACTACCTCAGGGTATTCTGCTATTTGCTGGAAGAGATGCATATTGCTGGCCAATACCTCATGGGAATTGGGGAAATATACATGATCCCGACATGTGCTGACATGGCATTCAGGAACTGGTGCAGTACCCTGGATGCTGATGCCTGTGAAATCCCAATCATATCACCAGTTGGTCTCTGGAAGGTACCTGTTGCTAGTATTCTTAGGCCAAAACATACCTTGGTTTCCACTGGGATGGGTTCCCCTCTGTTGGTTCTGTGTGTGAGGCGTGGCCTGCACAGCTCAACAATTTGCTGCAGGAGCTCTCTGTCCACTCTATAGCGCTCCACTATCTCCAGCTCATGTAGCCCCTGGTAGGTTACCCTGGGTCTGTACACTCTTCTCTGTCTCCTCACTATGAGTTGCTCAGCAGCATTCACAATGGCTCCACCCTCAGCATCTTGCACATGTTGCCTTATAACAGCAATGGCAGCCTTTAACATTTTTATATCTCAGTTTAAGCTTTTTAAGTTTTCACTTCTCTTTGTTGACTGCAGTGTTGCAGTGTTTCTGAGAAAAACATGGGGGAATATTGTTTGCAGAGTTTTAGGTGCTGGGCTGGGCTAGTGTACTGCCTGTGTAATTGGCTGATTCTAATTGATTTCACCTGGCAGCTCTGCTAGTTCTCCTTGGTTAACTTCCTACTACTTCCTTTCCTTCCCTTTCCCATTTCTGTTTCCACAGGGGGCAGCGCTGCACAAACAAGCGCAAACACGCTCACACGCACACACACAGGGTTACACAGGCTTACACGGGCTAAGGCAGGTTCACATTCATGTATACTTGCTTAGACGGCCTTACACAGACTTACATGGGCACACACATATGCACACAGGCTTAAAAGGGTTTACACGTGTGCACACGCACACACAGGCGCGCACACAGTGTAAGCAGCTTTGCAAGAAACTTTAGTGATAGCCATAGCATACACCTTCAGTTTCTTGATTTCATTTTAGACAACTGTAGACACACCTCTTTTAGTCCTGAGTAACTCACAGCAACCACATGCCACTCTGCTCCAATAAGCTTACAGTCTCTTTCATACATACCCCCTCATGATGTCACCCATCTCCTACTCTGTTACTCCCCTTTTCCTACTCTTACACTCGAGGGACAAGGTTCACATAGCAGGGAATATTGGGATTCACTATCCTTATCCTCATTTGCATAGGATTGCCTACTAATGCTTAGTTACATCTTTCAGACTGAGCTTCCCCCCTTAGCAACCTCTACTCAGTAGCAATGTTGTCTTCAGCCTGCCATTCACTTGCTTGGCAGATTAATATTTTGAATAAATTCTCTATTTGTGCCTTGTATTTTTTGGTTTTCTGATTTTTAGAGCACAGCACGTTTGCACGGTGCTGCTCTATGCTTAAACATCGGAGATCGAGGTAAAAAATATATATATTTTTTTATTTTGCAATGGGAAAAATGCCAATGGCCGTATATTTGGCCATTGGCATGCTTCCTCAACTGGATGAATCCTTTATTTGGAGCTGTCACAGCTCTGTTTTGCTATTTGCAGAAAGGTACTCAGTTGACAACTGAGTACATTTCTGCAAATAACACTACTATTACTCGGACAGGTTAGGGTTTCCTGGATCCAAATTTACCTCATTTGCATAGCTTTCGGCAGCAAATAAGGTAATTTGCATAACCTAACCCTGTCCGTGTAAGAGTTGTTTTAGGAGCTCTCTTGCATGCCCCTGCCGGCTGTTCCTGGATCGCTCGGCAGACATGTTGGCTGCATGGAGTCTTACTCTACGCTTAGACTCCGTGCAAGCCTTCGTGAATCCTGCCCAGTGTGTTTCAACACCAGCCATCACCAAGCAACAAACTACCATAAATGGGTTTAAGACTCAGGCATTTCCAAGTGACAAACTACCATAAAAGTGCTTCAGTACTAGCTCTCACCAACTAACAAACTACTGCAAATGTGTTTTGGTAAAATACATCACTAATTAACAAACTACAGTAAATATGTTTCAGTACCAACCATCACCAACTAACAACTAACACAAATGTGTTTCAGCACCAGCCAGCTAACAACCATAACTGTTTTGAATACCAGATATCACCAACTAACAAACTACCATACTTATGCTTCACTTTCCAGTCATCATCATCAAGCAACAAACTACCATAAATATGTTTCAGTACCAGACATCACCAACTAACAAACTACTGTAAATGTGTTTCAGTACCAGGCCTCACCCAGTAACAAACTACCATAAATATGTTTCAGTACCAGACATCACCAACTAACAAACTACTGTAAATGTGTTTCAGTACCACCCATCACCAACTAACAAACTACTGTAAATGTGTTTCAGTACCAGGCCTCACCCAGTAACAAACTACCATAAATATGTTTCAGTACCAGACATCACCAACTAACAAACTACTGTAAATGTGTTTCAGTTAAAGTTATCACAAACAAACAAACTAAGGTAAATATGTTTAGTACCAGCCATCACCAACTAACAACTAACAAAACTGTGTTTCAGTATCAGCCAATTAACAAACTACCAAAAATGCTTATGAATACCAGACATCACCAACTAACAAACTACCATAATTGTGTTTCACTTTCCAGTCATCATCTAATAACAAACTATCATAAATTGTTTTTGTTTCAGTCATCACCAAGCAACAAACTACCATAAATGTGTTTCAGTACCAGCCTACACCAGTAACAAAATACCATAATGTGTTTCAGTACTAGTCATCACCAAGTAACAAACTACTGTAAATGTGTTTCAGCACAAGCCATCACTAAGTAACAAACTACTATGCATGTGTTTCAGTAAAAGCCATCACCAAATACCAAACTACTGTAAATGTAATTCAGTACCAGCCATCACCAAGTAACAAACTACCATAATTGTGTTTCATTACCAGGCATCACTAAGTAACAAACTACTGTAAATGTGTTTCAGTATGAGCCATTCCCAAGTAACAAACTACCATAAATGTGTTTCAGTATCAGCCCTCACTAAGTAACAAACTACTGGAAATGTGTTTCAGTGTGAGTGATTACCAAGTAACAAACTACTGTAAATGTGTTTCGGCACAAGCTATCACTAAGTAACAAACTATTATGCATGTGTTTCAGTAAAAGCCACCACCAAATGCCAAACTTCTGTAAATGTAATTCAGTACCAGCCATCAC
Organism: Protopterus annectens; assembly: GCF_019279795.1. Classification (NCBI taxonomy): domain Eukaryota; kingdom Metazoa; phylum Chordata; order Ceratodontiformes; family Protopteridae; genus Protopterus; species Protopterus annectens. The sequence continues at coordinate 587,989,840 of NC_056739.1, forward strand.
CAAGTAACAAACTACCATAATTGTGTTTCATTACCAGGCATCACTAAGTAACAAACTACTGTAAATGTGTTTCAGTATGAGCCATTCCCAAGTAACAAACTACCATAAATGTGTTTCAGTATCAGCCCTCACTAAGTAACAAACTACTGGAAATGTGTTTCAGTGTGAGTGATTACCAAGTAACAAACTACTGTAAATGTGTTTCAGCACAAGCTATCACTAAGTACCAAACTATTATGCATGTGTTTCAGTAAAAGCCACCACCAAATGCCAAACTACTGTAAATGTGTTTCTGTACAAGCCATCACCCAATAACAAAATATTATGGCTCCCTTTCAATACCAGCCATCACCAAGTAAGAAATTATCATAAATTAGTTTCAATACCACCCATCACCAGGAAACAAACTACCGTACAGGTGTTTCAGTACTAGGCATGAGCAACTAACAAACTATCATAAATGTGTTTCAGTAAAGCCGTCCGCAACTAAAAAGTACCGCTAGCATGTTTCAGTACCAGCCATCACCAAGTAAAAACTACCATAAGTGTGTTTCAGTGCCAGCCAGCTAAAAAACTACCATAAATCTTTTTAAGTACCACACATCACCAGCTAACAAACTACCAAAAATGTGTTTCAGTATCCTCCGACCCAAGTAACAATCAACTGTAAATGTGTTTCGGTACCAGCTATTACAAAGTAGCAAACTACTGTAAATCTGTTTTCAGTTCCAGCCATCACAAACTAACAAACTACAATAAATGTGCTTCAGTACCAGCCATCATTGAGTAACAAATGACCATAAATGTGTTTCAGAACCAGCCTCACCAAGAAACAAACTACCTTAAATGTGTTTCCCTACCAGACATCACCAAGTAATGAGCTACCATAAATATGTTTCAGATAATGATATCACCAAGTAACAAACTACCATAAATATGTTTCAGTACGAGCCATCACCCAGTAACAAACTACTGTAAATGTGGTTCAGTACCAGCCATCACCAAGTAACAAACTACCATAAATATGTTTCAGTACGAGCCATCACCCAGTAACAAACTACTGTAAATGTGGTTCAGTACCAGTCATCACCAAGTAATAAACTACTTTAAATGTCTTTCAGTAACAGCCATCACCAAATAATAAACTACCATAAATTTGTTTCAATACCAGCCATCACCAAGTAACGAACTACGATAAATGTGTTTCAGTACCCATCACCAAGAAACAAACTACCGTACTAAACAGATGTTTCAGTACCAACCATCACCAACTAACAACTGCTGTAAATGTGTTTCACTACAAGCAAACTAAAAAACTACCATAAATGTTTCTGAGTACCAGACTTCACCAAATAACAAACTACCATGAATGTGTTTCAGTACCAGTCATCACCAAGTAACAAACTTTAGTAAATGTATTTCAGTACAAGCTATCACCAAGTAACAAACTACCATAATTGTGTTTCAGTACCAGGCATCACCAAGTAGCAAACTACCGTAAATGTCTCTCGGTAACAGCCATTACCAAATAACAAACTATCATAAATCTGTTTTGGGTCTATATTAAATCATCGAATGCTTAGAAAAGCAAATGATGATTTATTGACCCCCATGCTTAGAACAGCGATCTTTTTTCCCTTGGAAAAAAAATCGCTGTTCCAAAAAAAAAAAAATACACTTAAAACATAACGTAAGGGAAAGAATTTGCTTATATGCTGCTTCGTCATTTTGTCTTTTAGTCTTTTCAAGTTCAGCTAAGATGCATTCAAAAGAATGCATCTATAGTCATCTAATAGGAACCCTCTGTTTCAGTACCAGCCATTACCCAGTAACAAACTACCATAAATGTGTTTCAGTAACAGTTATCACCAAGTAACAAACTACCGTAAATGTGTTTCAACACCAGTCATCACTAGGTAACAAACAATCATAAATGTGTTTCAGTAAAAGTCATCACAAAAAATGAACTATCATAAATGTGTTACAGTACCAGCCATCACCAAGTAACAAACTACCGTAAATGTGTATCAGTACCAGCCATCACCAAGTAACAAACTAACGTAAATGTGTATCAGTACCAGCCATCACCCAGTTACAAACTACTGTTAATGTGTTTCAGCACCAGCCATCACTAAATAACAAATTACCATAAATTTGGTTCAGTAAAATCCATCATCAAATACCAAACTACTGTAAATGTGTATCAGAACAAGTCATCACCAAGAAACGACCTACCATTAATGTGTTTCAGTACCACCCATCACCAGGAAACAAACTACCATAAACGTGTTTCAGTGCCAGCCAACTAAAAAATTACCATAAATCTTTTTGAGTTACTGACATCACCAACTAACAAACAAACAGAAAACCACAAATGTGTTTCAGTACCAGCAATCCCCCAACTAACAAACTACCAAAAAATGTGTTTCAGTACATGCCAACCCAAGTAACAAACAACCATAAAAGTGTTTCAGTACCAGCCATCACGAAGTAGCAAACTACTGTAAATCTATTTTCAGTACCAGCTATCACCAAGTAAAAAATGACCATAAATGTGTTTCAGAACCAGCCTCACCAAGAAACAAACTACCTTAAATGTGTTTCACTACCAGACATCACCAAGTAATGAGCTACCATAAATGTGGTTCAGTACCAGCCATCACCAAGTAATAAACAACTGTAAATGTCTTTCAGTAACAGCCATCACCAAATAACAAACTACCATAAATTTGTTTCAATACCAGCCATCACCAAGTAACGAACTGCGATAAATGTGTTTCAGTACCCATCACCAAGAAACAAACTACCGTACCATACAGATGTTTCAGTACCAACCATCACCAACTAACAACTGCTGTAAATGTGTTTCACTACAAGCAAACTAAAAAACTACCATAAATGTTTTTGAGTACCAGACTTCACCAAATAACAAACTACCATGAATGTGTTTCAGTACCAGGCATCACCAAGTAACAAACTTTAGTAAATGTATTTCAGTACAAGCTATCACCAAGTAACAAACTACCATAATTGTATTTCAGTACCAGGCATCACCAAGTAACAAACTACCGTAAATGTCTCTCAGTAACAGCCATCACCAAATAACAAACTATCATAAATCTGTTTCAGGTCTATATTAAATCATCGAATGCTTAGAAAAGCAAATGATGATTTATTGACGCCCCATGCTTAGAACAGCGATTTTTTTTCCCTTGAAAAAAAAATCGCTGTTCCAAAAAAAAAAAAAATACACTTAAAACATAACATAAGGGAAAGAATTTGCTTATATGCTGCTTTGTCATTTTGTCTTTTAGTCTTTTCAAGTTCAACTAAGATGCATTCGAAAGAATGCATCTTTGATCATCTAATAGGAACCCTCTGTTTCAGTACCAGCCATCACCCAGTAACAAACTACCATAAATGTGTTTCAGTACCAGTTATCACCAAGTAACAAACAACCGTAAATGTATTTCAACACCAGCCATCACTAGGTAACAAACAATCATAAATGTGTTTCAGTAAAAGTCATCACAAAAAACAAACTATCGTAAATGTGTTACAGTACCAGCCATCACCAAGTAACAAACTACCGTAAATGTGTATCAGTACCAGCCATCACCCAGTTACAAACTAACGTAAATGTGTATCAGCACCAGCCATCATTAAATAACAAATTACTATAAATTTGGTTCGGTAAAATCCATCATCAAATACCAAACTACTGTAAATGTGTATCAGAACATGTCATCACCAAGAAGCAAACTACCATTAATGTGTTTCAGTACCACCCATCACCAGGAAACAAACTACCATAAACGTGTTTCAGTGCCAGCCAACTAAAAAATTACCATAAATCTTTTTGAGTTGCTGACATCACCAACTAACAAACAAACAAACAACCATAAATGTGTTTCAGTACCAGCAATCCTCCAACTAACAAACTACCAAAAATGTGTTTCAGTACATGCCAACCCAATTAACAAACAACCATAAAAGTGTTTCAGTACCAGCCATCACGAAGTAGCAAACTACTGTAAATCTGTTTTCAGTACCAGCCATCACCAAGTAAAAAATGACCATAAATGTGTTTCAGAACCTAGCTCACCAAGGAACAAACTACCATAAATGTATTTCACTACCAGCCATCACTAAGTAATGAACTATGATAAATGTGTTTCAGTACCAGCTATCACCAAGTAACAAACTATCATAAATCTGTTTCAGTACGAGCCATCACCCAGTAACAAACTACCATGAATGTGGTTCAGTACCAGCCATCACCAAGTAATAAAACCAAAACACAGAACCAACAAAAACAAAGCACCAGTCCTTAGAGGTAAAAATAAATAGATAAACCAAGGTTGGAATGAACAGCCATTTATTCACATACATATAAATGCCAAATGTTTAAAAAAAATAGCGTTTTTGTCTCCCATGGACTTCATCAGATAGAATAAAGAATAAAACAGCCCTCCTTTCTTTTTATATATAAACCCTTCCCCCTGCCTTTAATTGAACAATTAACCCAATGCAAACTCATTAACAACCACAAAACACTTGCTAAAAGTCTACTTGGTTTATATGTAAAATCCTATTTGTTTTATACATATAATCTTTTAATTAAAAATGTATTAAAAAATATATATTGCTATTAAAAACCAAGTTTAAAACCACAAAATAAAAATTGAATGTTAAAATAAAAATAAACATCACAGTGTACAAGGTTTTTAAAAGTAACCTAAGAATAAACTAAGCTAATCCACCCTACTGCTGATCAAAACTGCCATCTAGTGACCAAATCGCTACATTACACCTACAACTTAGCACTACCAACTAAACTACCATAAATGTGTTTCAGTACCAGGCTTTACCAAGTAACAAACTACTGTAAATTTGTTTCGGTACCAGCCATCACCCAGTAACAACCTATAATAAATGTGTTTCAATACCAGACATCACAAAGTAATGAACTATCATAAATGTGTTTTAATAACTGCCATCACCAGGAAACAAACTACAGTAAGGTGTTTCAGTACCTGCCATCAGCTACTAACAAACTGTCATAAATGTGTTTCAGTAAAAACCATCAGCAACTAACAAACACCGCAAACATGTTTCAGTACCAGCCAACACCAACTAACAACTACCGTAAATGTGTTTCAGGACCAGCCAACTAGAAAACTACCATGACTGTTTTTAAGTAAAAGACTTCACCAACTAACAAACAGCCATAAATGTGTTTCAGTACCAGCCATCATCAAGCAACAAACTACCATGAATATGTTTCAGTACCAGCCATCACCCAGTAACAAACTATCATAAATGTTTTTCAGTACCAGCCATCATCAAGCAACAAACTACCATGAATATGTTTCAGTACCAGCTATCACCCGGTAACAAACTACTGTAAAGTTGTTTCAGTAACAGCCATCACCAACTAACAAACTACTTTAAATGTATTTCAGTATAAGTTATCACCAACTAACAAATTGTGATAAATATGTTCAGTACCAGCCATCACCAACTAACAACTAACAAAAATGTGTTTCAGTACCAGTCAACTCACAAACTGCCAAAAATGATTCTGAATACCAGACCAACTAGCAAACTACCATAATTGTGTTTCACTTTCCAGTCATCACTAACTAACTACCAGAATTGTGTTTCACTTTTCAGTCATCACCAAATAACAAACTACCATAAAAGTATTTCGGTACCAGCTATCAACAAGTAACAAACTACTATGCATGTGTTTCAGTAAAAGCCATCATCAAATACCAAACTACTGTAAATGTAATTCAGTATCAGCCATCACAAAGTAACAAACTACCATAATTGTGTTTCATTAGCCATCATCACCAAGAAACAAACTATGGAACTGTAAAAATGTTTCAGTACCAGCCATCAGCAACTATCAAACTATCGTAAATGTGTTTCTGTACAAGCCATCAGCAACTAACAAACTATCGGAAATGTGTTTCAGTACCAGGCATCAGAAGTAACAAACTATGATAAATGTATTTCAGTACCAGCCATCACCAGGAAACAAACTATCATACAGGTGTTTCAGTACTAGGCATGAACAACTAACAAACTATCATAAATGTGTTTCGGTAAAGGCCGTCAGCTACCAACAAACTACTGCAAACATGTTTCAGTACCAGCGGTCACCAAGTAAAAACTATCATAAATGTGATTCAGAGCCAGACAGCTAAAAAACTACTATAAATCTTTTTGAGACCCAGATATCACCAAATAACAATGAACCATGAATGTATTTCAGTACCATCAATCACCAGCTAACAAACTACCAAAAATGTGTTTCCATACTCTCCAACCTAAGTAACAAAACAACCATTAATGTCTTTCACTACCAGCCATCACAAAGTAGCAAACTACTGTAAATCTGTTGTCATTACTAGACATCACAAAGTAACAAAATATGATAAATGTGCTTCAGTATCAGCCATCACCAAGTAACAAATGACCATAAATGTGTTTCAGAACCTGCCTCACCAAGAAACAAACTACCATAAATGTGTTTCACTACCAGACATCACCAAGTTATGAGCTACCATAAATGTGTTTATCAGCCATCTACAAGTAACAGACAACCATAAATATGCTTCAGTATGAGCCATCACTCAGTAACAAACTACCATAAATGTGGTTCAGTACCAGCCAGCACCAAGTAACAAACTACTGTAAATGTGTTTAAATACCAGACATCACAAAGTAATGAACTACTGCCATCACCAAGAAACAATCTAACGTAAGGTGTTTCAGTACCTGCCATCAGTTACTAACAAATTATCATAAATGTGTTTCACTAAAAGCCATCAGCAACTAACAAAACCATAAATATGTTTCAGTAACAGCCATCATCAACTAACAACTACCGTAAATGTGTTTCAGTACCAGCCAACTAGAAAACTACCATAAATGTTTTTGAGTAATTTCATCAACTAATGAACAGCCATAAATGTGTTTCAGTACCAGCCGTTACCAGCTAACAAACTACCAAAAATGTGTTTATGTACCCGCCATCCTAAGTAACAAATTACCGTAAGCGTGTTTCACTATGAGCCATTACCAAGTAACAAACTGCTGCAGTGGTGGCTGGTGACTTCAAATTAAAGGGGGGCTGCAGGAGACAGCTGAATGGGTGGGGCCAATGGGAAGGGGTGTGACCAACTAGAAAGGAGTAGGGCTATACTCAAAACCACAACAACTGGAACTTTAATTAAATACGCTGCCCTGGGTGCCAAACCGTCATTATGAGAATCCAATCAAGACAAAATGAAGTGTAGAAGAAAAAAAATATTTCAATGCATTGGCTACATGACAACTTACTTAATATCTAGATGGAAACACAAAGGTTGTGAGGCATGAAAAAATAAATTGCTTTTTAAATACATTACTGGAATGCCAGTCAACATCAAGTATAAAAAAAAACGAGCAGCACTCAGCTCAAACCACTTCTCTTTGCACTGCAGTTCTAATTATAATTTATATTCAGCTTTATAAAATTACCAAGTAACATGCTGAAAGTAGCAATCCCTGTGATACCACCACTTATAAAAATGTTTCTTATCCAGAAAATACCTGTTGCCTGACAACAACTATCTACTTTTTTCATGGAGAACTCATAATCAAAGTAAAAAATGAACAGCGAACAAGAAACAAGCTCAAGATAAATTGCTTAAAGGATTACTGCACAAGTTATGGACCACACATGATAGATTGGCATTCTGTTTAGTTTACGGGTAAAGTCTGCAAAGATAACTGCAAGTCTCCAACAAATGTAATAAGCTTCTGAAAATACTGCAGTCCTGTCCTTTATTACAAATACTGTCATATGCATTTCAATACCTAAGGCTTATACGTTATCTAGTTATGTAAATATTCTCTGCATGGCAACAATGAAAAGGCTTTCAATGTTGGTAATTCTTTAACAGTATGCTTACAATCTCTGATAAGCTTACCTGGTGGTCATTAAAGCATTGCTGCTTTAATACAGAGCAACAGGGCACTGCAACAGCATGCATTTCTGAATAATAAGAAGCATAAATCAACAGTATAAAAATATGACAGAAAACCAGAACATTTTGCAAAATCAAGGACAGATGAAAATCCACGGTCGTATTTGTGGTCTACCTTGGATGGGGGAATACTCTGCACACTTACACTGCTCCTTGCCTTGCTTGGACACATCCAGAGCCACTACAATGGGGAGTGGAGTGCAACAAGTAGGTCACAGTTTGAAATGTCTCTGGCTGACGGTGATGGCTCTGACACTCATACCTCTCAACCTCAGAGCAAGAAATCTGGAAAAAGCCATACATAGAAGTGGGACACAGGCCCAAAAATAAAGACAATTTTTAAATATTGCTCTTATAAACTTAGAAAGATAATAGATAGTAGTAGGTCTTGCATTAGTATGCATTTTTGAAGGGTATGAAATCTGAAACTCAAATGTCTGCCATTATTTTCTAACTTCAATCTTTAATGATTTGCTACTAATTTACCAGAAAACCACAATTTTATGAAAAACAGACCAAATATGTTATGCAAAAATATAAAATTGCCACACAATACAGCTGGGAACCTGTCAAAGAAGGGACACCTTTTTAAAATTAGTACTGTTAACTTGAGCAGCTGACAAAATAAGAGCATCTACATGCATTTCTGAAATAAAAGTAATCTATAACTCTAATCATTACAGTTATTTATACTTGTAAACCCTCCATGTTTTCTTCCAAAATTTCCATTTTGCAGAGGGATTATTAGGGGGAGAGCAACATTTTGAGCCAAAATCGGGGACAGTTGAGAGGATTAGATATTCCTAATTCTATAAAGTGATTTATTTGTACGTACCTCTCAACCTCTTAATGCAGGAAATCTGGACAAGGCCAAATATATTGGGGGAACATACAAACAGTACTAAAAATTGCTCTTGTATAAACTTAAGACAGTTGATAGAATAACAGGTCTTGCTTTAGCATGCATTTTTCTGAAGGCTATGATGTCTGAAACTCAATGTCTGTCATTATTTAGTGACTTAATTCCTAAATGATTTGGCAGAAAACCACAAATTTTATGAAGAACAAATCAAAAATAAGAAGCAAAAATCTATTCAGTCTGCAAAATTCTGGACAGTTGAGAGGTGTAGTTCAGCTGGGGCTGTCTGAGTTTGCTGCCCTTCCCCCCTCACAAAATCATGGTCGAATGGAGCGTCCCCCCTGCAGCCATTCGAATGTCCCATTCCTTGGTTATTTCGCCCCATTTGCCATAAACACTGTAATGCGCATACTGCTTTACTTCTGCGATGATATGGATTTCATTTGAAAGTTTTATTTTATATTTTACTGCATAAACCTTAATAGATATCTGCTAAACAAAGCAATGCAGTCTCACAATGAAAATAGACTTAGCATTAAAACTTCTCTGCCCTTGAAATTCACATTCATTGAAACAGCATTGAAACTCACATTCAAAGAAAATACATTTTGCCAGTGGCAGATAAAGATTAATTTTGAGCTTTTTCAAATTATAGGCCCCTTGAACACAAAACATACACATGCTCTTTGATACATCTTCCTGACTGTATTAAATTATATTCCTTGTACAATACAGTACAGTTGTTAGAGGGCATTTTAAATTTATTGTTTTGAACATTTTTCCAGTAAACAATGAAACAAAATGCATGCACCAATAATGACAAAACTGCCCAATTCAGAACATTTCCATCATAAAAGTCTACTCAAACTTCTACAGTCCACCAGTATCAATAAATATGCACGATCTCTGAAGAAGTAAAAGTCATCTAAATAATTCCACAATAAATAAATCTGTTAACTAATGAAGAGGTTACTGCTAGCAAACAACTTTATATGTCATTGTTTCATCTACAAATAAAGTGCCTGTTGCCCTTGAAGAATAAATTGCCTTTGTTGCATTAAAAAAATGATAAGCTAGTAATATCGCAATAGGGAATGGATGGCAAACTGATAACAGGTTCATAGTTACTAGGTATCTTTGCCAAAGAGGACTGCAGCATTCATCCCCTTTACAACAGAGTACAGTATCAACAATAGATCTACCTACTGTGGGAGTAGAATCTACAGCCTTCTGTATCAAAAGCAAGTTCACTACCTGTTGTGCTATTAACAATGCAAGTTGACTTGGCATAAGCAGCACTAAACTTTTGTTCCCCTGCAGCTCTAAGCTCCTTGTAAAATCTACTTGACACTCAGCTGTATCTCTGAACTTTGCAGCACAAGAAATCTGGAAAAAGCAAAAATTTATTTGGGCTGGGGGGACAAAAGCCCAAAAATCAGGGACACATTTTAAACATTGCTTGTATAATGTTGGAAAGTTGCTAGAATAAAGTGCTGTGTTACCACCATACATTTCTCTGCCAAGTATTGAACCCAGGACCCTGTGCAAAACAGTCAGAGCAACATACCACTATGCCAAATTATCTATTTTTATGAAAGAAAGGAAGACTGAAACTTAAATGGCTACCATTTAGTGAATTCAATTCTCACTATAGCTGTCAATATCTTAGCACAAAACACCTGAACAAAACCAATAATGGGGGAATACAGCCCCCAAACATACTCAGTAAATTCAGTTATCACCATAGCTCTCAACCTTGGCGCAAAAAACCTGGACGAAGCCAATAATGGGAGAATACAGTCCAAAATATAGGGCTAAATATCCCATGAGGACATCAGAGCAAACCCACAGAAACACCGGGAGGACATGCAGACTCAACACAGAAGGCACCTCAGTCAAGAATCAAACCAGACAACCTGTAGCTGTCAGACAACAATGCTACCACTGCACCACTGCACTACTGGCTATGCTAAGTAGCGAAAATACAGAAACCACAGATTTTATGAGGAACAGAACAAATATGAGGCAAAAATCTGCAAATGTTTTACAAATAAACACCAAAGGTGGTCTGTGTGCCCAAAACTGTCACTGGTAACCAAAAGAAAAGGCACAGCAAATTCAGTAAGTAAAAAGTTTAATAACACTCCACACGTAGAATCACAGCAAAAACAGAGCCCAACAGAAAATAACGCTGCCACAATTTCCGAACATGTTTTCGTTAGTATTCACTTCTTCAGAAATAATTAACCATATTCAATGTGTTTTATATATATATATATATATATATATATATATATATATGTCAGCTGTTGTATGAATCAACCAATAAAATCCCCCACTCACTTTAATGCTAAAATTGAATTAAACAATTAAACACATATTATTAAAAAATAACTATATAACAAAACAACCAATTTCTTTACAGAAATGCAATATCATGAAACTCACATTTTACTTACAAAAGTTGGATAAATGGTTCTTTGAATAATTTATGAATTTTACAATTGTTTTAAATAACGTAAAAACGTTACATGAACATGTTCTCTTCAAAATAATACAATGCCGCCCTCTAGTGGTGAAACATCATAATAATTAACATTGGAAAAGATATATATGTTAAAAGGTGTGTAAATAGTACAGCTCTTATATAACCTAAGGTGCATAATAAAATTCATACCTATTTAAAAAGATATATAAAATATATACAGAATGTATATAAGTGAATAATTATAACTTGGCTGATCTCAACTTTAATACAGGTTTTAAAGAAACCATGTCATTGAAGCCTGGGTAGCTACCAGCTTCCAAAGTTAATTGCCAAAATAACTCGTTATATTCTAAACAGGCCTCCCAAGGTCCACCCCTAGGATCTAAAGGAACTACCTCAATAACAAAAAATTGATATTTTGCTGACTTACATGATAGAGTATGTTTAAACAATGCATTGTTTACATTCTCTTTTCTTAAATCATATATGTGCTCCTATACCCTTTGTCTCAGTTTTCTCTCTGTTTTGCCAGTATAAAAGGAGTCACATATTTCACATGTCACAATGTATACCAAACCACAAGTGTTACAATTTGCAAACCCTTTAGTGGTGATAATTTTACCTCTACTTTTCAGAAATATGTCATCTCCTTCCTTAATGTTAACACAATAATGGCAATTTCCACATTTATGTGTACCTTTCTTATTAGAGAGGTGTATAACATGTTTTCCACCCTCCAATATGTTCTTAATGTTTCATCCTTTTTTTAAAAAACAATTCTTCAAAATTTAAATTTAAATCAGAGAAATTGGCAAACCTGTTCCACTCATAATTTATAATGTTCTTAACTATGTTGGTCTCACCATTATAGGTGATAGTCAAAACTGACTGATAATGTTTTCCATCAAATGGAAAATTATCATTAGTGTTAGTTGTATTTAAAATGTTGGTTGTGTTTCCTAAAATGAGTAAAAATCTAGTTGTCTTTGCTTTTCTTACTTCATCTGTCACTCTTCTTATCAAATCATCTGGATAACCACTTTCTATAAACATGTTTGCAATAAATTTGCATTCTAATCGAAAGTCAAGCTCATCTGAGGTCATCCTGCTGGCTCTTACCAACTGCCCCTTAACAATTGCCTTCTTTTGATGAGGGGAATGTGAGCTGGTGTAATGCAAGTAAGTGTTAGAGAAGGTCTCCTTCCTATATATTTTAGACTTCAAACCCTGATTTGCTCTCTGTATACACACATCTAAAAAACCGACTTCAGAACCATCTACTTTGTAAGTAAACTTTAAAAATTCAGTTGTACTAGAAACATATTCGTAAAACTCAAGAAATTTATCAGCTGTGTCATTCCAAAAGAGACAAATGTCATCCAAATAATGACCATAATAATTCCAATAGGATTTGAAATGAGAATTGAAGACAAATTTGTTCTCCCAACTAAACAATATGATATTGGCATATATGGGGGCACAATGTGCACTCATTGCTACTCCTTTTAACTGTCTATAATACTCACCCTGAAAGTATATAAAATTATTTTTAGGATTAGATCCATAAGAACCAAACAGGTATGAAACATATTAAAAGAAATAGAATCTTTACTCTCTAAAAATTCTTCAAACCATAAAAGACTTATTTCATGAGGAATACATGTGAACAGGTCTACCACATCCAATGTAATAAAAAATGGGGTGGGTATTTATTTAATAACGTCAATGTGTTTTAAAAAAATCCCATGAGTCTTTTAAAATATTGGGGTAAGCCATCACCAGTGGCTTCAGGTGGACGTCTATATATTTGGCTAAAGGGGCTGTCAAAGAGCCCTCCGCTGACATTATAGGTCTAAGAGGTGGATCTAGGTGGTTCTTATGGACCTTAGGTATACCAAAAATGGAGGGAATTTTTGGTTTTGCAACATGCAGGTAATTGTAACTTTCTAAGTCGATAAGCCCCTCCAGAAGTAAATCATTCAAACATATTGAAAGTTTCCTTTTCGCTATATTAAACTCATTCAAGGATAATCTTTCATAAATGTTTTCATCATTCAACATTTTGAACATTTTAACTTCATAGTCTATTTGGTCCATAAGAACCATAATGCTTTAGAAATGGTGGTGGGTAGGGAATTCAAGCTCTTGTCACTTGGGCCCAAGGTACAAGGTTCAAGCCTTATTCTCTACCCACCACCATGTAGCAACTGGGGCATTTCAGTCACACGCACACACACACACACACACACACACACACACACACACACACACACACACACACACACACACACACACACCAGATTCTGTCCTCCATAAACACTCTACCTGTCTCTGATCTCCATGTGATCTTGTACTCTGCAGCAGCCCAGCTAAGTCCACCGTAGCAATCCTGCAGCCCGATCACCTGTCTGTGTCCTGCATAATAGCCTGTGCATGCTGTTAGGTCTCCCGCAAGATGTGAGAAGGCTGGAGCCTCCTGCAGTTGGGTCGATGTGAGGAGGCTGGAGCCTCCAGCCTGCAGGTGATGCAGTCCACTGACCTTCTGTTCTGTGTGGTCATCACTGCACAGACCTCTGGGCTGGAAGGCCAGAGTTTCCAGACTGCCTAACAGAGCAGTCTGGAGCTCAGGAATGAGCACGCATGTGTGCGTGGAGTTCTGGTCTGCCTAACACAGCAGTCAGGAAGTAAGCACGCATGCGCGGAGCTGGAAATTTTTTAAATTTTATTTTATATGTTCTACGGTGGGGGGAATGGGGAATTTATTTTATTCATTTTACAGGTGGGGGGCTGCAGTCCTATAGCATGAGCCACCACTGAACTGCTGTAAATGTGTTTCAGTAACAGCCATCACCAAGTAACACAATTCCACAAATGTGTTTCAGAACTTGCCTCAACAAGTAACAAACCACCATAAATGCGTTTCACTACCAGCAATCAACAAGTAACGAGCTACGATAAATTTGTTTCAGTTCCAGCCATCAACAAGTAATGATTTACTACAAATATGCTTCAGAAACTGCCACCACCCAGTAATAAACTACTATGAAGTGTTTCTGTCCCTGCCATCACCAAGCAACAAACTACCATAAATGTGTTTCAGTACCAGCCATCATGAAGTAACAAACTACGATAAATGTGCTTCATTACCAGCCATCACCAAGTAACAAACGACAACAATTGTATTTCAGAACCTGCCTCACCAAGTAACAAACTAATGTAAATGGGTTTCAGCATCAGCCGCCACCAAATAACGAACTACCATAAAGGTGTTTTTAAGTACCAGACTTCACCAACTAACAAACAACCATAAATATGTTTCAGTACCAGACATCACTAGTTAACAAACTGCTGAAAATGTGTTACAGTACCCAACATCCTAAGTAACAAACTACCGTAAATGTGCTTCACTACCAGCCATTACCAAGTAACAGACTACTGTAAATATGTTTCGGTACCAGCCATCACCAAACACCAAACTACCATAAATGTTTTTCAGTACTAGCCATCATCCAGTAACAAACTACCATAAATGTGTTTCAGTGCCAGCCATCACCAAGTAACAGACTGCTGTAAATGTGTTTCAGCACCAGCCAACACCAAATAACTAACTACCACAAAGGTGTTTCAGTATCAGGCATCACCAAGTAACAAACTACAGTGAATGTGTTTCAGTAAAAGCCATCACCAAGTATAAACTACCATAAATGTATTTCAGTACCAGGCATCACCAAGTAACAAACTACCGTAAATGTGTTTCAGAACCAGCCATCACCCAGTAACAAACTACCATAAATCTCTTTCAATACCTGCCATCACCAAGCACTGAACTATCATAAATGTTTTTCAGTATCCGCCATCACCAAATAATAAACTGCCATACAGGTGTTTCGGTACCAGCATTCAGCAACTAACAAACTACCGTAAATGTGTTTCAGTAAAAGCCATCAGCAACTAACAAAGTACCACAAACATGTTTCAGTATCAGCCATCACAAACTAGCAACTACTGTGAATGTGTTTCAATACTAGCCAACTAAATAACTATCACAATTGTTTTTGAGTACCAGACTTCACCAACTAACAAACAACCATAAATGCGTTTCAGTACTAGCCATCACCAGCTAACAAACTGCCGAAAATGTACCATCCATTAATAAGTAATAAACTACTGTAAATGTTTTTCAGTACCAGCCATCACCAAGTAACAAACTACCGTAAATTTGTTTCAGCACCAGCCATCACTAAGTAACAAACTAACATACATGTATTTCAGTAACAGCCATCATCAAACACCAAACTAGCATAAATGTGCTTCAGTACCAGCCATCACCAAAGAACAAACTACTGCAAATGTGTTTCAGTACCAAGTAACAAACTACCATAAATGTGTTTCAGTACCAGCCATCACCAAGTAAGAAACTAGTGTAAATGTGTTTCAGTACCAAGTAACAAACTACCATAAAAGTGTGTCAGTACCAGCCATCACCAAGAAACAAACTACTGTACAGGTGTTTCAGTACAAGCCATTAGCAACTATCCAACTATCATAAATGTGTTTCTCTACAAGTCATCAGCAACTAACAAACTACCGCAAACATGTTTCAGTACCAGCCATTACCAACTAACAACTATCGTAAATGTGTTTCAGTACCAGCCAACTAAAAAACTACCATAAATGTTTTTGAGAACCAGACTTCAACAGGTAACAAGCTACCATAAATGTTTTAGTACCAAACATCACCAAACCACAAACTACTGTAATTGTGTTTCAGTACCAGTCATCACCTAGTAACAAACTACCATAAATGGGTTTCAGACTCAGGCATTTCCAAATGACTACACTACCATAAAAGTGTTTCAGTACCAGTTATCACCAATGAACAAACAACTGTAAATCTGTTTCAGTAAAAGTCATTACCAACTAACAACTAACACAAATGTGCTTCAGTACCAGTCAACTAACAAACTACCAAAAATATTTTTGAATACCAGACATCACCTTCTAACAAACTTCCATAACTGTGTTTCACTTTCCAGTCATCACCAAGTCACAAACTATCAGAAATGTATTTTAGTGCCAGCCATCACCAAGCAACAAACTAACATAAATGTGTTTCAGAATGAGCCATCACCCAGTAACAAACTACCATAAATGTGTTTCAGTGCCAGTCATCACTAAGTAACAAACTGCCATAAATGTGTTTCAGTAAAAGTCATCACCAAATACCAAACTGCCATAAATATGTTTAAGTACCAGCCGTCACCAAGTAACAAACTACCACAATTGTGTTTTAGTACCAGGTATCACCAAGTACAAACTACCTTAAATGTGTTTCAGTACCACCCATCACCAAATGACAAACTACCATAAATGTGTTTCAGTACCAGGCATCACCAACTAACAAACTGCTGTAAATGTGTTTCAGCAACAGTCATCACCAAGCAAAAACTACCATAAAGGTGTTTCAGTAGCAGCTATCACCAACTAACAAACTACTATAAATGTGTTTCAGTACCAGTCATTACCCAGTAGCAAATTGCCATAAATCTGTTTCAATACCAGCCATTACCAACTAACGAACTACGATAAATGTGTTTCAGTACCCACCAACACAAAAAAACAAACTATCGTACAGGTGTTTCATAATCAGCCATCAGAAACTAACAAACTACAGCAAACATGTTTCAGTACCAGCCATCACCAACTATCAACGACCATAAATGTGTTTCACTACCAGCCATCTCCAGCTACAAACTACTGATAATGTGTTACGGTACTTGCCATCCCAAGTAAAAAGTACCATAAATGTGTTTCAGTACAGGCCATTACCAAGCAATAAGTTACTGTAAATCTGTTTCAGTACCAGCCGTCACAAAGTAACAAACTACCATAAATGTGTTTCAGCACCAGCCATCACTTAGGAACAAACTACCATAAATGTGTTTCAATAAAAGCAATCACCAAATACAAACTACTATGACTCTGTTTCAATACCAGCCATCACCAAGTAACGAACTACCATAAGAGTGTGTCAGTACCAGCCATCACCAAGACACAAACTACTGTACAGGTGTTTCAGTACTAGCCATCAGCAACTATCAAACTATCGTAAATGTGTTTAAGTAAAAGCCATCAGCGACAAATTGCCACAAACATGTTTCAGTACCAGCCATCATAAAGTAAACCTACCATAAATGTCTTTCAGTACCATTCAACTAAAAAACTGCCATAAATCTTTTTGAGTACCTGACATCACCAACTAACAAACAACTATAAATGTCTTTCAGTACCAGCTATCATGAAGTAGCAAACTATGATAAATGTGCTTCAGTATCAGCTATCACCAAGTTACAAATAACAATCAGAACCTATCTCACCAAGAAACAAAGTACCAGAAATGTGTTTCACTACCAGCCATCACCAAGTAATGAACTGCCACAAATGTGTTTCAGCATCAGCCATCACCAAAGAACAAACTACAGTAAATATGTTTCATTATCATCCATCACAAAACAACAAACTACCATAAATCTGTTTCAGTACTAGCCATCACCAAGTAACAAACTCCAATAAATATGTTTCAGTACCAGCCATTGGCAAGTAACAAACTATGGTTAATGTGTTTCAGTACCAGCCATCACCCAGTAACAAACTACAATAAATCTGGCTCAGTACCAGCCATCACGAAGTAACAAACTACCAAAAATGTGTTTTAGCAACTGTCATCACCCAGAAACAAACTACCATAAGATGTTTCAGTACCTGCCATCATCTACTAACAAATAACCATAAATGTGTTTCAGTAAAAGCCATCAGCAACTAGCAAACTACCACAAACATGTTTCAGTACCAGCAATCACAAACTAACAACTACTTAGAACATGTTTCAGTACTAGACAACTAAAAAACTACCATAAATGTGTTTCAGTACCCAGCCATCACCAGCGAATAAACTACTGAAAATGTGTTACAGTACATTCCATCCCAAGTAACAAACTCTCTTAAATGTGTTTCAGTACCAGGCATCACCAAGTAAAAAACTGCAGGAAATGTGTTTCAGCACCAACCATCACTAAGTAATGAACTACCATAAGTGTGCTTCAGTACCTGCCATCGCCAAGAAACAAACTACTGCACAAGTGTTTCAGTACCAGCCATCAGCAACTAACAAACTATTGCAAACATGTTTCAGTACCTGCCATCACCAACTAACAACTACCATAAATGTGTTTCAGTACCACCCAACTAAAAAACTGCGTAAATGTTTTTGAGTACCAGACTTACCGAGTAACAAACAACCATAAATATGTTTCAGTACCAGCTATCACCAGCTAACGAACTATCGAAAAATTGTTACAGTACCCCCATCCCGAACAGAAAATTAGAGTAAAAGTGTTTCAGTACCAGCCAATACCAAGTAACAAAATACTGTAAATTTTTTCATTACCAGCCATCAGCAAATAAACGATTGTAAATGTTTTTCAGCACCTGCCATCACTAAGAAACAAACTACCATGAATATGTTTTAGTAAAAGCCATCACCAAATACCTAACTGCAGTAAATGTGTTTCAGTACCACCCATCACCAAGTAACAAACTACCATTAATGTGTTTTGGTACCAGGCATGACCTAGTAACAAACTACCATAAATGTGTTTCAGTACCAGCCATCACCCAGTCACAAACTAGCATAAATCTGTTTTAGTACCAGTCATCACCAACTAACAAACCAATGTAAATGTGTTTCAGTAAAAGCCATCATCAACTAACAAACTATGGCAGCTATGTTTTAGTACCAGCTATAACCAACTAACACAAATATGGTTCAGGACCAGCTAACTAGAAAACTACCATAAATGGTTTTGATCACTAGACATCACCAAATACCAAACTACGATAATTCTGTTTCATTTTATTTTATTTATTTTACATTTGTTGACTGGGATAGTCCGACTGGATACATGTCCGTTTTCAGCGGAGGCCCGAGGAGAAAAGCTCCACATAAGTACAAGACAATATAGTTACAATACAGTGAAATAAAATAAAAGAAAAGGAAAACAGCAAAATACAAGTTACATAAAAATTAGTTGCTATAACCTAACAGTTTAACTACAGGTCGTAATACAGTTCATTAAAGTAGTGCAGTAGGTAATTGAGACAGTTATAAAATATGGTTAGGGTGGTGAACAGTTAGTAAGCAAATGGATTACAAGTCCCCTCTCTAGGTTGTCCTAATGGATTTGGATTAGTTATGGAAAGAAGTGAGGCCTTTGTTTAACAAAGGGCATCTAATCTGGATATACGCATGGGCAGAGCCAGTGCGCCTTAAAATGTTGTTTTAGACTCTTTTTAAATTGTCCAAGGGAGGAAATTAGCCTAAGGTTGTTGGGGAGGGAGTTCCATAGCTTTCCAGTGGTGTTGGCGAAGAGCTTCACCACCCATATTGTTGGATTTGGTGGTGTGGACAAGGAATCTGTTAGAGGAGCGAAGGCAACTTAGACTGGAGTAAGGAATTATTATATTGCTCAGTGCAGGGGTTTTGTCAGGTTGTTTAATGATTTTAAATGCTTCTGTGAGTTGTTTCATCTTGAGAAGATTGGGTAGTTCTAACCAGTTAAGTTTTTTTCAGATTAAGGCAGTGATGCGTTCTATAGGGCAATCCAGTTACAAATCTGGCAATGTGATTATAAGAAGCAGAGAGTTTGTTCAAATCACATTTGTTAAGGTAAGAAAGCATAGGAGAGGCATATAGGAGAGTAGAGAGAAGGTGAGTATGAGCAATGGCTAGTTTGGCAATAGGGGTTAGAAAGTTCTTTATTCTGTATAAGGATCCAAGTTTCTTATTTACAGTCTTAATGGTTTGATTGATATGCATGTCAAATCTAAGTTTGTTGTCAATGACAACTCCTAATAGTTTTGTATAGGAGTCGGGTGAGATGATGGTACCATTATTAGATTGTATAGTGAGATGTGTGGGAGGAGGGGCAGAAGTGGGGAAAAAGAGAAGCAATTTGATTTTATTTGGGTTTAGGATAAGTTTACGCTCTGCAAGCCATTTTTCAACTGTAATAAAGCAGAGTTGGGTGGCTACTTGTAGATTGGATAGAGAGACCTCAGAACAAATTAGGGTTGAGTCATCTGCATATTGGATACAGGTGGCTTCAGGGATGACTGAATGCAGTTCGTTTATGAAGACTGAGAAAAGAAGGGGTCCTAGTATAGAGCCTTGGGGAACTCCTATGGTATTTGGTAACAGGTGTGAGAGCTTATTTTGCCACTGGACTGCTTGTTGTCTACCGGAGAGGTAAGCATGGAACCAATTGAGAGCTGAGTCATCTAGGTAAAGGGTTTCCAATGTATGGACAAGTAACTGGTGATTTACCATGTCAGGCCATTTTCCAGCCATCAACAAGTAAAAACTACTGTAAATGTGTTTGAGTACCAGCCATTACCAAGAAACAAGCTACCATAAATGTGTTTCAGTACCAGCCATCACCAAGGAACAAACTAGTGTAAATGTGTTCCAGCACTAGCCGTCACTAAGAAACAAACTACCCTAAAGGTGATTCAGTACCAGCTATCACAAGCTAACAAAACTGAAAATGTGTTACAGTACCTGCCATCCCAAGTAACAAACCACCATAAATGTATTTCAGTAAAAGCCATCAGTTTCTAACACTCTGTGGAAAAGATGTTTCAGTACCAGCCATCACCAACTAACAACTAACACAAATGTGATTCGGTACCAGCTAATTAACAAACTCCCATAAATAATTTTGAATACCAGACATCACCAAGCAACAAACTACCTTACATGTGAACCAGTTCCTGCCATCACCCAGTAACAAACCACCATAAATGTGTTTCAGTACCAGCCATCACCAAGTAACAAACTACCATAAATGTGTTTCAGCACCAGCCATCACTAAGTAACAAACTGTCATAAATGTGATGCAGTAAAAGTCATCACCAAATACCAAACTGCCGTAAATGTGTTTCAGTATCAGCCATCACCAAAGAACAAACTCCCATAAATGTGTTTCAGTACCAGCTATAACCAACTAAAAAACTACTGTAAATCTGTTTCAGAAAAAGCCATCACCAACTAATAAACTGTGGTAAATATGTTTTAGTACCAGCCATCACCAAGTAAAAGCTAACACAAATGTGGTTCAGTACCAGCCAACTAACAAACTACCAAAAATGTTTTTGAATACTAGACATCACCAACTAACAAACTACCATAATTGTGTTTGACTTTATAGTCATCACCAAGTACCAAGCTATCATAAATGTGTTTCAGTCCAGCCATCACAAAGCATCAAACTACCATGAATGTGTTTCAGTACCAGCCATCACCCAGTAGCAAACTTTCATAAATGTGTTTCAGTACCAGCCATCACCAAGTAACAAACTACCATAAATGTGTTTCAGCACCAGCCATCACTAAGTAACAAACTGTCATAAATGTGATGCAGTAAAAGTCATCACCAAATACCAAACTGCCGTAAATGTGTTTCAGTATCAGCCATCACCAAAGAACAAACTCCCATAAATGTGTTTCAGTACCAGCTATAACCAACTAAAAAACTACTGTAAATCTGTTTCAGAAAAAGCCATCACCAACTAATAAACTGCGGTAAATATGTTTTAGTACCAGCCATCACCAAGTAAAAGCTAACGCAAATGTGGTTCAGTACCAGCCAACTAACAAACTACCAAAAATGTTTTTGAATACGAGACATCACCAACTAACAAACTACCATAATTGTGTTTGACTTTATAGTCATCACCAAGTACCAAGCTATCATAAATGTGTTTCAGTCAAGCCATCACAAAGCATCAAACTACCATGAATGTGTTTCAGTACCAGCCATCACCCAGTAGCAAACTATCATAAATGTGTTTCAGTACCAGTTATCACCAAGAAACAAAGTACCATAAATGTGTTTCAGCACCAGCCATCACTAAGTATCAAACTAACAAGCATGTGTTTCAGTAAAAGTCATCACCAAATACCAAACTACCATAAATATGTTTTATTACCAGACATCACCAAGTAACAAACTACCACAATCGAGTTTCAGTACCAGGCATCCCCAAGTAACAAACTACCTTAAATCTGTTTCAATACTAGACATCACCAAGTAACAAACTACAATAAATATGTTTCAGTACCCACCATCACCAAGAAACAAACTACCGTACAGGTGTTTCAGTACCAGCCATCAGCAACTAACAAACTATCATAAATGTGTTTCTGAACAAGCCATCAGCAACTAACAAACTACCACAAACATGCTTCAGTACCGGCCATCACCATCTAACTACTACCGTAAATGTGTTTCAGTAGGAGCCAACTAAAAAACTAACATAAATGTTTTTTGAGAACCAGACTTCACCAAGTAACAAACAACCATAAATGTGTTTCACTACCAGTCATCTTCAGCTAACAAACTACTGATAATGTGTTACAGTACCCGACATCCCAAGTAAAAAGTACCATAAATGTGTTTCAGTACCAGCCACTAGCAACTAACAAACTAATGTAAATGTGTTTCAGTACCAGCCATTACCAAACAACAAGCTACCATAGATGTGTTTCAGTACCAGCCATCACCCAGTAGCAAACTACAATTAATGTGTTTCAGTGCCAGCCATCACCAAGTAACACACTACTGTAAATGTGTTTCAGTCCCAGCCATCACCCAGTAAAAAACTACAATTAATGTTTCAGTGCCAGCCATCACCAAGTAAGAGACTACCGTAAATGTGTTTCAGCACCAGCCATCACCAAGTAACAACCTATCATAAAGGTATTTCAGTACCACCTATCACAAACCAACAAACTACTGTAAATGTGTTACAGTAAAAGTAATTAGAGTCAAACAAGCTAGAGTAAAGAAATTTCAGTACCACCCATCACCAACTAACGGCTAACACAAATGTGTTTCACTACCAGCCACCTAACACCATAAATATTTTTGAATACCAGACATCACTAACAAACTACTATACTTGTGTTTCACTTTCCAGTCAACACCAAGTAACAATCTATCATAAATGTGTTTCAGAACCAGCATCACCAAGTAACAAACTACCATAAATGTGTTTCAGTACCAGGCATCACCAAGTAACATACTTCAGTGAACGTGTTTCAGAACCAGCCATCACCCAGTAACAAACTACCAGAAATCTCTTTCAATACCAGCTATCACCAAGCACAGAACTACCATAAATGTTTTTCAGTACCCGCCATCACCAAATAAAAACTGCCGTACAGGTGTTTGAGTACCAGCCATCAGCAACTAACAAACTACCGTAAATCTGTTTCAGTAAAAGCCATCAGCAACTAACAAAGTACTGAAAACATGTTTCAGCACCAGCCTGGAGTTCCAAGATGGCTGCCGGCTAGACTGCTCCCTATTCACTGTGCTCCTCACTGCTATGTAACTACCGGCTACTTTCAACAACTTTTAAGCGAAGTTTCTCCACAGTGTTTTCTACAGAAATCTTCTCTGATTCAAATTCTTCTCTTTGGGATTGCTTATTTTTGGAAAAAGGAGAATTTTTGGATTAATTTACCTCAGAATAACTTTTGGCCTCAACAGTTTTTGGGCACGTGCACTCTAGAACCTTATCTCTGCGTCAGTTTTCCTGCTTTCACACCTCTAAACTGGGTATGGCTGACAACTCAGACTCCATGGATACACAGACAACCAAGGCCAAATTTTCTTCTATGCTTTCACCAGAGAAGGAGACTGGCTCCAAGAGACTAAGAACCACTAAACAATCTACTGAGAACATAAAAGTAAGTGCTAAAGATAAAAGTGACTCTAATTTTCATTTAGAGGACTTAAAAATGGCTCTACAACCCATTCAAAGTGCTATACAGAGTTTTTCTGATCAATTCCCTGATTTTGGTAAAACTTTAAAACAGATTAATGAAAGAATGGACATACTTGAAAATAAATATCTAGCCATAGAAGTAAGAGCAGAGTCTATTGAAAGTGACTTAAAATCTAAAGATACTCTAATAGCTGATATACAAGCCAAAGTACTGGATTTAGAGGCAAGGAGCCACAGAAATAATATAATAATTAGAGGTTTGCCAGAATCTTATGAAAATCAAAATTTAATATCTGTGACTAAACAAATATTTGAGGCATTACTTAATTGTGAGACAAATACAAAATCCTTAACTGTAGAAAGAGCGCACAGAGCCCTGCGTGCCAGACAAGACTCTACTTCACCTCGGATTATATATACAAGATTACTAGACTTTCAAGATACCCAGCATATTTTAGAAGCAGCCAAAAGTAAAAAGCATCTCATATGGAATAAACATAAGTTGACTTTTTCACAGGATTTACCAGCACAAATAAAATTAAATAGACAAAAAATATCACCATATTGTGCAGATCTGATTAAAAGGGGAATAAAATTTCAAATGCGTTATCCTAATACCCTTTCTTTCAACTATAATGACAGGAGTTATATGTTTTCAGACCCACAAGAAGCAAAAGACATCTTAAAAGTATTCAAAACTCTTCCTGCTATTGATTCACAAAAATAATGCTCCTAACTAATGTAAGTTCATTTGATATCTAAGATAGTGAGCTTACTTTTAATACTATGGTTTCTTTATTAACATTGAATATAAGCCATAGGCTTGTCAAGAAAAGATAAATTCAGTCTTTTTGTGTGTAAAACATGTGTTTTAATGATATTTGAAGTTGTCGCAAACTCAAATATTAATATTCCGGTACATCACGTCTTTACAATGTACCAGTATCAACATGGCATAGTTTACATGAGAAAGTACTGTTTTTCTATCCAAGAATACTTTAACAGAATGGAGGGAAAATTATCTGGCCTCTCTTGCTGCATAGCGCCACCAACCTTGACTGATTTTCTTGGATTTATGTCTAGAACCATTCACGTTCCTTTTCCTTTGATCTATTCTTTCAGGATGTCATTAGCAACGTCAGTGGAATCCATTTCTGTCTACCCTGTCAGAATTGCACTGGTTGTGCTACATGCCTCATAGTCTGTTGACAGGATTTCAAAAAGAATGAAAAAAAAAGGTTGTAACCTGATATCTTCAGTTGTCTGTCTACCCAGAACATGGTTTCCTGATTTCCTGAAGTCGCGTAACCGAAGAGATGCTGATTTACATTCTCGGGGTCTGTATCTTGACTGCAGCAGCTTTCTTTTTGCAAGTAAGTGTTTTTTTCTCTCGCAGGCTGGGACAGTATGCCTTGCGTGCTCCAGGAAGCCTTTTACTCGTTTGGGACTGTCCCCTAATACGTGCGGAGACATTTGTGCCTCTTTGACTGATATTTAAATTAGAGCAATGTTTGTTTCATATTCTAAGGCTTTTTTATAAGCAAAAATTTTTCTCGATGTTTGCGCAAAACAAACTAAACATGTAGGATTTGGAATGTTATACATATTTATTTGCTATTAAATATTGATAAGTTTAAATATTACTTACAAGGTTAATTTATAATGCTCAATAGGCTGGAGTTGATGTAATGGCTAATTGAGAGAAATGTGTAACTTTTTGCTTAAATAGTTTATGCATATAATTTTTGTTACAAATATATTTACCAGCATATTTTCATTGACAATATAGGGAGTCTTAGGGTATAACACCTCATTTAAGGATAATTTGAAGTCCTTAGTAAGCAGTTCAGTGTACATTAATACATATTCCCATATTCTATATACACACATGATAGGTATTAAAATAACATCCTTCATATTTTACCTAGATTTGTTAAGAGTGTGGGACACATGTGATTTAAAATATGTTGGGTTACTTTATACTAGACTTGATGATATTATCATTACCAAATGGACTGTCATATACTCGAGTCATACAAATTGGTGTTGAAAATAGTAAAAAAGGTCAGGCAGAGTTACACTATTTATAGGCTTTAGTACTACAAAGTAATATAGTATATATCTAACTGTGAAGATTTCATTTTCTTAATAACATTTAATCTTTTTTGGTTGGAGTCATATTCGTGTCTCACTACACTTACATTAATGATTTAATATGTATAAATATATTATTGTTTCAATAATTATGTTTCTATCTTACTAGCATCTCACATCACAAATATATATTATAGTGCAAGATTAACAACATACTTACATGGGACACAATTATATTTAACTTTATAGGTGTTTGTGAATACACTTTTGAATGGGGGAATGTATATGTTGGGCATCTTGTGTTTGGATAGTTGTGTAAATATGTTTAGTTTTGTTAACACTGTTATAGTCCTTTTCAGGACTTTACTTAAATTTTCTTCCCATATTTCTGTGATTTTGGTAACCAAGTTTTTACATCATGCATATAGTTATTTTTATCTTCCCTCTGTAGGTAAGTTTAGGTGGGTAGGCACTGGGATAGAGAAGAGGGAAGATTATGAGATTCGGGTTAATTTTACATTGAAATATACACTTATAGGTAATAACTGTTATGATGAGACTAAGTTTTGTTTATTCTTCTTACTTATCCTTTATGTATACACAAATAATTTAAATTTTAGCATCTCCTTTAACAGACCTTTATTGAACACATGACTAATTTATTAATAATTGATTCCTGGAACGTAAGGGGGATCCAAAATAAAGACAAGAAATCCTTAATATATCATTTAATGTATAAATCGCAAGCCAATATATGTTTTTTGCAAGAAACACATATACCTAGGGATGACTGGGACAAAGTAAGAAATAAAAAATGGATCAAAAAAATAATAGCTTCAGGGGACACTTCTAATTCCAGGGGGGTGGCTATCATAATCAAACAAAAATTTCTGGGAACTATTATTGAAGAAAAATATGACAATGAAGGTAGATGGTGTTACTTTACTTCTACTGTACACAATTTGGATAAACCACTGCTGGTACTAAATCTTTATGGCCCTTGTAGTAATCAACATATTTTTATTTTACAGATATACAATATCCTTTCTTCCTACAAAGATCACTTTGTTATTTTAGGTGGGGACTGGAATGCTGTAATTAACCCAGATATAGATTGTACAAGTGGTTCCTCTTCGCACAATCAACAAGCATCCTTTGCTCTAGAAGACTTAATATTAGAGTACAATCTCATGGACCCTTTACAATTCACTAAATACTCAAATAAAAATGATATTTATACCTATTATTCCAAATGTTATCATTCATGGTCTAGATTGTATTTCTTTCTTATATCAAATTTTCTTTCACAGTTGTTAATGGATTTTATTACTGAACCCAGATTTCTCTCTGATCACTCTAGAATATTAGAAAAATTAAATCTAAATTTTAACCCTAGTCATAAATCTATAAGAAATAATTGGACATTAAATAATAACTTGCTCTCTAACAAAGAAATTAATAAATAGTGTATAGAAATAATTCAGGATATGGAAAACAATTTAGATTCAACAGATATCCCCTTTGATATACAATGGGCGGCATGCAAAGCTAGATTAAGGGGAATGTTTATTGGTAAGGCTGCATATCTTAAAAAGCAATTTAATAGTAAAGAAAGATTCCTAAAACTAAAAATTCAGTCCCTTGAAAATCAATATAGGTTAAATCCAGACCTATCATATGACAAACAGATTATAGACTATCAAAAAGAACTGATTTCATTACATCAAAATAACCTTTCAATACTGGAGCAAAGATTATTAATCACTTACTCAGAATGGGCTCAAATTCCTTCCAAAACCTTAGCAAGAATAATTTAAACAAATTTTGAGAGATCTAAAATATCGCCCGTACAATACAAAAATCAAATATATAACACAGACAAGGAAGTTTTGCATCTCTTCTCATTACTATATACAGAGTTATTTTCCAAAACTTCTAATTCTATAGAAAATAGTTATATAAATAGTTTTTTAAGTTCCATAACATTTCCTATGTTAAATGAAAAACAGCAAAATATTCTTTCATTTCCTCTTACTCTTTTAGAAATTAAGGAGTCAATTGATAGGCTAAAAATTGGCAAATCCCCAGGCCCTGATGGATTTACACCTAACTTCTTTAAATCAGTAATTGCTCCCTTCCTTCTTAAAGTGTATAACTATATAAAAATAAATGACATATCTGATCTTCACTGGAACACCTCTAAAACTATACTAATTCTGAAAAATAATAAAGATAAAACGGATCCCCACAATTATAGACCGATTTCATTAATCAATGTAGATATCAAGATTCTGTCTTCTATTCTTGCTAATAGATTGAAGAAGGTCCTATCATCAATAATTTCACCAGATCAGACAGGTTTTATGTCTCACAGACATGTTTGGGACAACACCCTGACTTTGGATTCCATTATGCATCTTACAAAACATGATAACAACCCACTATATGCATTGATCCTTGATGCATCAAATGCATTTGATAGAGTGAATTGGGATTTCCTCTTTCAGACTATGTTCTGTTTTAATTTCCCCATTACATTTATAAATTTTATCAAAACTCTGTACAAAGAATCCTTTACCAGACTATATATTAACGGAATCACTTCAATTCGTATAAAGATGACTAAGGTACGAGACAGGGTTGTCCTTTATCTCCCTTTCTTTTTAACCTGTATTTGGAACCTTTACTTTTGTACATATCACAAAACACATTTCACAAGATTCCTAGGATTTTCAACACTAATTTATTTTTCTCAGCCTTTGCGGATGACTTAGTTATATTCTTTCAAACTCCTATTTCAGACCTTAAAAAAATAATGAATTCTATTGAGAAATTTTCACTTGCGTCGGACTATCTAATTAACTCTCAAAAGACTCATATTTTCCCTTTGAATCATTTGGCGTATAAGTCTTACTTATTCCCTGATTCTCATTTCCATATTACGTATGAGATTAAATATATGGGTATACATATGGAGCATAATAGCTTATCTTCATTTCAAAATAACTTATATAAAGTATGGTCATCAATAATGCTAGATATGCGTAGATGGGAACTTCTGAATTTATCACTTCTATCAAAAGCTGCCATAATTAAAATGAATATTTTTCCTAAATTTTTGTACCAATTTAACTCTTCAGATCAAATAATCCCTAAATCTTTCTTTGACAAAGTTAATAAAGAACTAGCTAAATTTTTGTGGTTTCCTAAGGCAGTTAGGATCTCCTATTCTAAATTATCAACCTCTAAAGATAAGGGGGGGGGTTTAGGTTTACCAAATTTATATCTCTATTACTTAATTGTTTTGGCAAATAAACTTTTGTCCATTTCTAAATTGAATAGTATTCACTATAATAACTCATCAAATTGGGTTAGGATATGGCATCACTATATTATATCCAAAAACATAAACCCTGCTGCCATTCCATTCATCTCTACTGATATCATGAACACTCTCAAAATCTTGATTTTCCTCAAACATGAGATCAAAGCATTTCAGGAATTATTTAAACTTATCAAGATGGATAATATTGTACATTTACTTCAACCAATTCACCTAAATCCCAATTTTAAGCTGGATAATACACCTTTTAACCTTACAAATTATCCCCTTATAAAAAATATGAAAGTCTGGGCACTTTTGAAATATAAAGACTTGTCCTTGGCTGAATTACGGAAGACTCTGAATGTCAATTGCAACTATACCATAATATTACGTCAAATAAGGGATGTGGCTATAAACAATTGCGATTTTACTAAGCCAAGAGAACAGGATCATAATAATTTAGAAATGATAATTAAAACATTATCATTACCTGAGAAAATGTTATCAAAATCTTATAACTTATTAACTAAATTAATATAAGAATCGTCATGTCTTTTTTCGAACTTCTGGGAAAATCACAATCCTCAATTAACTGATAACCAAAAACTCTTGGCCATTAGAAACACCCTGCATTACTCCCCTTTCAAGAAATTGGTCTATACCCAATTGATGATAAATAATAATGCTTATTATACTCCTGCCAAACTTAACAAATTTGATGCGAGCAAGTCTCCATCTTGCCCCTGTTGCTCCTTTCCTAAAGCTGACCTTTTACATATTCTTTGGTATTGCCATTTCTCACATAAACTTTGGACTTCCTTGAAAGTAAGGTTACAGAAAATGGGGTATCACAAATCCACTTTATCATGGGAAATTGCAATTCTACATATACCTACAATACATCTCTCTAATTTGGATACACATGTGTTTGTATTCATTTGTTCTCTTATAAAAATGTACATTACCAAAAATTGGCTTGATCGCACTAAATTAAATTGGAAAGCCTTTAAAACAATGGCTTACATGTACATTTCCGCTAATAAAACTTTGTGGAAAAGTCCTAAGAAAAGGGTTTTAAATAATAAAGCTTTAGAGAAGGTACTCTACATTATTAATAATGACTAATAGTTTTCAAATTCATTGCCACGTTACACATTCAGGATTTATTTATTCTCATATTTCACTTTCTCATATTGACTACAGTCTCATTTCATATTTTGATTCTTGGTTATCAACTGTATATATTGTATATATTGTTTTATGTTGTTTGCTCTCACCTTCATGAGTTGTAATGCATTATTACAAGATGTATAAATTTAATCAACTCCTATATGACAATATGCATAATGTCTTGATATTTGTTTATGTCATATTTTATGTTTCAGTACCAGCCATCACAAATTGACAACTACCGTGAATGTGTTTCAATACTAGCCAACTAAAAAACTACCATAAATGTTTTTGAGTACCAGACGTCACCAACTACCAAACAACCATAAATGTGTTTCAGTACCAGCCATCACCAGTTAACAAACTACTGAAAATGTGTTACAGTATCCACATCCCAAGTAATAAGCTACCTAAAATGTGTTTCAGTGCCATCCATTACAAAGTAATAAACTACTGTAAATGTGTTTCAGTACCAGCCATCACCAAGTAACAAACTACTGTAAATGTGTAACAGCACCAGACATCACCAAATAATGAACTACCATAAAAGTGTGTCAGTACCAGTCACCACCATGAAACAAACTATCGTACAGGTGTTTCAGTACTAGCCATCAGCAACTATCAAACTCCAATAAATGTGCTTCACTAAAAGCCATCTCCAAACACAAAACTACCATAAATCTGTTTCAATACCAGCCATCACCAAAGAACAAACTACCGTAAATGTGTTTCAGTGCCAGGCATCACCAAGTAATAAACTACTGTAAATGTGTTTCAGTACCAGCCATCACCAAGTAACAAACTACCACAAATGTTTTTCAGTACCAGGCATCACCAAGAAACAAACTACCATACATGTGTTTCAGCACCAACCATCACCTCATAATAAACAACATTAAATGGATTTCAGAATCAGGCATTTCCAAGTGAATAGATGGCCATAAAATTGTTTCAGTACCAGCTATCACCAAATAAAAAACTACTGTAAATCTGTTTCAGAAAAAGCCATCACCAACTAATAAACTGCGGTAAATATGTTTTAGTACCAGCCATCACCAAGTAAAAACTAACACAAATGTGTTTCAGTACCAGCCAACTAACAAACTACCAAAAATGTTTTTGAATATCAGACATCACCAACTAACAAACTGCCATATTTGTGTGTGACTTTCCAGTCATCACCAAGTACCAAGCTATCATAAATGTGTTTCAGTCAGGCCATCACCAAGCATCAAACTACCATGAATGTGTTTCAGTACTAGCCATCACCCAGTAGCAAACTGCCGTAAATGTGTTTCAGTACCAGTTATCACCAAGTAACAAAGTACAGTAAATGTATTTCAGCACCAGCCATCACTAAGTATCAAACTAACAAGCATGTGTTTCAGTAAAAGTCATCACCAAATACCAAACTACCATAAATATGTTTTATTACCAGCCATCACCAAGTAACAAACTACCACAATCGAGTTTCAGTACCAGGCATCCCCAAGTAACAAACTACCTTAAATCTGTTTCAATACTAGACATCACCAAGTAACAAACTACGATAAATGTGTTTCAGTACCCACCATCACCAAGAAACAAACTACCGTACAGGTGTTTCAGTACCAGCCATCAGCAACTAACAAACTATCATAAATGTGTTTCTATACAAGCCATCAGCAACTAACAAACTACCACAAACATGCTTCAGTACCGGCCATCACCAACTAACTACTACCGTAAATGTGTTTCAGTAGCAGCCAACTAATAAACTAACATAAATGTTTTTTGAGAACCAGACTTCACCAAGTAACAAACAACCATAAATGTGTTTCACTACCAGTCATCTTCAGCTAACAAACTACTGATAATGTGTTACAGTACCCGCCATCCCAAGTAAAAAGTACCATAAATGTGTTTCAGTACCAGCCACTAGCAACTAACAAACTAATGTAAATGTGTTTCAGTACCAGTCATTACCAAAAAACAAGATACCATAGATAGATGTGTTTCAGTACCAGCCATCACCCAGTAGCAAACTACAATTAATGTGTTTCAGTGCCAGCCATCAACAAGTAACACACTACTGTAAATGTGTTTCAGTCCCAGCCATCACCCAGTAAAAAACTACAATTAATGTTTCAGTGCCAGCCATCACCAAGTAAGAGACTACCGTAAATGTTTTTCAGCACCAGCCATCACCAAGTAACAACCTATCATAAAGGTATTTCAGTACCACCTATCACAAACCAACAAACTACTGTAAATGTGTTACAGTAAAAGTAATTAGAGTCAAACAAGCTAGAGTAAAGAAATTTCAGTACCACCCATCACCACTAACGGCTAACACAAATGTGTTTCACTACCAGCCACCTAACACCATAAATATTTTTGAATACCAGACATCACTAACAAACTACAATACTTGTGTTTCACTTTCCAGTCAACACCAAGTAACAATCTGTCATAAATGTGTTTCAGAACCAGCATCACCAAGTAACAAACTACCATAAATGTGTTTCAGTACCAGGCATCACCAAGTAACATACTAACTACAGTGAACGTGTTTCAGAACCAGCCATCACCCAGTAACAAACTACCATAAATCTCTTTCAATACCAGCTATCACCAAGCACAGAACTACCATAAATGTTTTTCAGTACCCGCCATCACCAAATAAAAAACTGCCGTACAGGTGTTTGAGTACCAGCCATCAGCAACTAACAAACTACCGTAAATCTGTTTCAGTAAAAGCCATCAGCAACTAACAAAGTACTGAAAACATGTTTCAGTACCAGCCATCACAAATTGACAACTACCGTGAATGTGTTTCAATACTAGCCAACTAAAAAACTACCATAAATGTTTTTGAGTACCAGATGTCACCAACTACCAAACAACCATAAATGTGTTTCAGTACCAGCCATCACCAGTTAACAAACTAATGAAAATGTGTTACAGTATCCACATCCCAAGTAATAAGCTACCTAAAATGTGTTTCAGTGCCATCCATTACAAAGTAATAAACTACTGTAAATGTGTTTCAGTACAAGCCATCACCAAGTAACAAACTACCATAAATGTGTAACAGCACCAGACATCACCAAATAATGAACTACAATAAAAGTGTGTCAGTACCAGCCACCAGCATGAAACAAACTATCGTACAGGTGTTTCAGTACTAGCCATCAGCAACTATCAAACTACAATAAATGTGTTTCACTAAAAGCCATCACCAAACACAAAACTACCGTAAATCTGTTTCAATACCAGCCATCGCCAAAGAACAAACTACCGTAAATGTGTTTCACTACCAGCCATCACCAAGTAACAATCTACTATTAATGTGTTTCAGTACCAGGCATCACCAAGTAACAAACTAACATAAATGTGTTTCAATACCACCCATCACCAAGTAACAAATTAACATAAATGTTTTTCAGTACCAGGCATTACCAAGAAACAAACTACCATATTTGTGTTTCAGTACCAGCCATCACCTAGTAACAAACTACCATAAAAGCATTTTAGAATCAGGCATTTCTAAGTGAAAAGACTACCAGCCATCACCATTTAACAAACTACCAAAAATGTGTTACAGTATCCACCATCCCAAGTAACAAGTTGACTTAAATGTGTTTAAGTACCATCCATTACCAAGTAATAAACTACTGTAAATGCGTTTCAGTACCAGCCCTCACCAAAGAACAAAATACCATAAATGTGTTTCAGTACCGTCCATCACCAAGTAACAAACTACCATAAATGTGTTTCAGCACCAGACATCACCAAGTAATAACCTACAGTAAATGTGTTTCAGTACCAGCTATCACCAAGTAACAACCATAAATGTTTTTCAGTACCAGGCATAAGCAAGAAACAAACTACCATATATGTGTTATAGCACCAACTGTCACCTCGTAACAAACAACATTAAATGGATTTCAGAATCAGGCATTTCCAAGTGAATAGACTGCCATAAAATTGTTTCAGTACCAGCTATCACCAACTAACAAACGACTGTAAATCTGTTTCAGTAAAAGCCATTGCCAACTAATAAACTACGGTAAATATGTTTTAGTACCAGCCATCACCGAGTAAAAACTAACACAAATGTGTTTCAGTACCAGCCAACTAACAAACTACCAAAAATGTTTTTGAATACTAGACATCACCAACTAACAAACTACCGTAATTGTGTTTGACTTTCCAGTCATCACCAAGTATCAACATATCATAAATGTGGTTCAGTCCAGCCATCACAAGGCATCAAACTACCATAAATGTGTTTCGGTACCAGGCATCACCCAGTAGCAAACTATCACAAATGTGCGTCAGTACCAGCTATCACCAAGTAACATCAATGTCTTTCAATACCAGCCATCACCAAGTACTGAACTACCATAAATGTTTTTCAGTACCCGCCATCACTAACTATCAAACTAACAAAAATGTGTTTCAGTAAAAGTCATCACCAAAGACCAAACTACCATAAATATGTTTTATTACCAGCCATCACCAAATAATAAACTACCACAATCGAGATTCAGTACCAGGCATCCCCAAGTAACAAACTACCTTAAATCTGTTTCAATACTAGACATCACCAAGTAACAAACTATGATAAATGTGTTTCAGTGCCCACCATCACCAAGAAACAAACTGCCGTACAGGTGTTTCAGTACCAGCCATCAGCAACTAACAAACTATCATAAATGTCTTTCTGTACAAGCCATCAGCAACTAACAAACTACCACAGACATGTTTCAGTACCGGCCATCACCAACTAACTGCTACCGTACATGTGTTTCAGTACAAGCCAATTAAAAAACTACCATAAATGGTTTTTGAGAACCAGACTTCACCAAGTAACAAACAACCATAAATGTGTTTCACTACCAGCCTTCTCCAGCTAACAAACTACTGATAATGTGTTACAGTACCCGCCATCCAAAGTAAAAAGTACCATAAATGTGTTTCAGTACCAGCCATTACCAACTAACAAGCTACTGTAAATGTGTTTCAGTACCAGACATTACTAAACAACAAGTTACCATAAATGTGTTTTAGTACCAGCCATCACCCAGTAACAAACTACCATAAAGGTATTTCAGTACCACCTATCACAAACTAACAAACTACTGATAATATGTTACAGTACCCACCATCCAAAGTAAAAAGTACCATAAATGTGTTTCAGTACCAGCCATTACCAACTAACAAGCTACTGTAAATGTGTTTCAGCACCAGACATTACTAAACAACAAGTTACCATAAATGTGTTTCAGTACCAGCCATCACCCAATAACAAACTACCATAAAGGTATTTTAGTACCACCTATCACAAACTAACAAACTACTGTAAATGTGTTCCAGTAAAAGCCATCAGTGTCTAACAAGCTACAGTAAAGATATTTCAGTACCAGCCATCACCAGCTAACAACTAACACAAATGTGTTTCACTACCTGTCAACTAACACCATAAATATTTTTGAATACCAGACACCACTAACAAACTACCATACATGTGTTTCAGTACCAGCTATCACAAAGTAACAAACTATCATAAATGTGTTTCAGTAAAAGTCATCACCAAATATCAAACAATGATAAATGTGTTTCAGCACCAGCCATCACCAAGAAACAAACTACCATAAATGTGTTTCAGTACCAGGCATCACTAAGTAACATACTACAGTGAATGTGTTTCAGTAAAAGCCATCAGCAAGGAACAAACTACCATAAATGTATTTCAGTACCAGGCATCAGCAAGTAACAAACTACCGTAAATGTGTTTCAGTACCAGCCATCACCCAGTAACAAACTAACATCAATGTCTTTCAATACCAGCCATCACCAAGTACTGAACTACCATAAATGTTTTTCAGTACCTGCCATCACCAAATTAAAAACTTCCATATAGGTGTTTCAGTACCAGCCATCAGCAAATAACAAACTACAGTAAATGTGTTTCAGTAAAAGCCATCAGTAACTAACAAAGTACCGCAAACATGTTTCTGTACCAACCATCACAAACTAACAACTACCGTGAATGTGTTTCAATACCAGCCAACTAAATAACTATCACAAATATTTTTGAGTACCAGACTTTACCAACTACCAAACAACCATAAATGGGTTTCAGTACTAGCCTTCACCAGTTAACAAACTACCAAAAATGCGTTACAGTATCTACCACCCAAGTAACAAGCTAACTTAAATGTGTTTCAGTACCATCCATTACCAAGTAATAAACTACTGTAGATGCATTTCAGTACCAGCCCTCACCAAAGAACAAAATACCGTAAATGTGTTTCAGTACCAGCCATCACCAAGTAACAAACTACCATAAATGTGTTTCAATACCACCCATCACCAAGTAACAAATTAACATAAAAGTTTTTCAGTACCAGGCATTACCAAGATACAAGCTACCATATTTGTGTTTCAGTACCAGCCATCACCTAGTAACAAACTACCATAAAAGCATTTTAGAATCAGGTATTTCTAAGTGAATAGACTACCATAAAAGTGCATCAGTACCAGCTATCACCAACTAACAAACTACTGTAAATGTGTTTCCATAAAAGCCATACCAACTAACAAACTATGGTAAATATGTTTTA
The DNA here is from genome assembly GCF_019279795.1 of Protopterus annectens. Lineage (NCBI taxonomy): Eukaryota > Metazoa > Chordata > Ceratodontiformes > Protopteridae > Protopterus > Protopterus annectens. Next base: position 588,027,278 of record NC_056739.1, read on the forward strand.
ATTCTAGCCATCACCAAGTAAGAACTAACACAAATGTGTTTCAGTATCAGCCAACTAACAAACTACTAAAAATGTTTTTGAATGCCAGACATCACTAACTAACAAACTACCATAATTTTGTTTCACTTTCCAGTCTTCACCAAGTAACAAACTCTGATAAAAGCCTTTCAATACCAGCCATCACCAAGCAACAAACTACCAAAATGTTTTTCGGTACTAGCCATCACCCAGTAACAAAGTACCATAAATGTGCTTCAGTACCAGCCATCACCAAGTAACAAACTAACATAAATGTGTTTCAGCACCAGCCATCAGTGTGTAACAAACTGCCATAAAAGTGTTCCATTAAACATCATCATCAAATACCAAACTACCATAAATATGTTTTAGTACCAGACATCACTAAGTAACAAACTACCATGATTGTGTTTTAGTATCAGGCATCACCAAGTAACAAACTACTATAAATGTGTTTCAGTACCAGCCATCACCAAATGACAAACTACCATACATGTGTTTCAGTACCAGCTATCACAAAGATACAAACTACCATAAATGTGTTTCAGTACCAGCCATTACCAAGTAACAAACTACCATAAATGTGTTTCAGCACCAGCCATCACTAACAAACTATCATAAATGTGTTTCAGTAAAAGTCATCACCAAATACCAAACATCCGTAAATGTGTTTCAGTACCAGCAATCACCAAAGAACAATCAACCATAAATGTGTTTTAGCACCAGCCATCACCAAGAAACAAACTGCCATAAATGTGTTTCAGTAACAGGCATCACAAAGCAACATAATGCAGGGAATGCTTTTCAGTAAAAACTATCAGAAAGGAACAAACTACGATAAATATATTTCAGTACCAGGCATCTCCAAGTAACAAACTACCATAAATGTGTTTCAGTAACAGCCATCACCTAGTGAACAACTACCATAAATCTCTTTCAATACCAGCCATCACCAAGTACCGAACTACCATGAATGTTTTTCAGTACCCACAATCACCTAATAAAAAACTGCCATACATGTTTTTCAGTACCAGCCATCAGCAACTAACAAACTACCGTGAATGTGTTTCAATACTAGCCAACTAAAAAACTACCATAAATGTTTTTGAGAACCAGACTTCACCAACTACCAAGCAAACATAAATGGGTTTCAGTACCAGCCATCACCAGTTAACAAACTACCGAAAATGTGTTACAGTATCCACCATCCCAAGTAACAAGCTAACTTAAATGTGTTTAAGTACCATCCATTACCAAGTAATAAACTACTGTAAATGCATTTCAGTACCAGCCCTCACCAAAGAACAAAATACCATAAATGTGTTTCAGTACCGTCCATCACCAAGTAACAAACTACCATAAATGTGTTTCAGTACCAGGCATCACCAAGTAATAACCTACCATAAATGTGTTTCAGTACCAGCCATCACCAAGTAACAAACTACCATAAATGTTTTTCAGTACCAGGCATAACCAAGAAACAAACTACCATATATGTGTTTTAGCACCAACTGTCACCTCGTAACAAACAACATTAAATGGATTTCAGAATCAGTGATTTCCAAGTGAATAGACTGCCATAATATTGTTTCAGTACCAGCTATCACCAACTAACAAACAACTGTAAATATGTTTCAGTAAAAGCAATTACCAACTAATAAACTACGATAAATATGTTTTAGTACCAGCCATCACCGAGTAAAAATGAACACAAATGTGTTTCAGTACCAGCCAACTAACAAACTACCAAAAATGTTTTTGAATACTAGACATCACCAACTAACAAACTACCATAATTGTGTTTGACTTTCCAGTCATCACCAAGTACCAACCTATCATAAATGTGTTTCAGTCCAGCCATCACAAAGCATCAAACTACCATAAATGTGTTTCGGTACCAGGCATCACCCAGTAGCAAACTATCATAAATGTGCATCAGTACCAGCTATCACCAAGTAACAAAGAACCATAAATGTGTTTCAGCACCAGCCATCACTAAGTATCAAACTAACAAAATATGTTTCTGTAAAAGTCATCACCAAATACCAAACTACCATAAATATGTTTTATTACCAGTCATCACCAAGTAACAAACGACCACAATCGAGTTTCAGTACCAGGCATCCCCAAGTAACAAACTACGATAAATCTGTTTCAGTACTAGACATCACCAAGTAACAAACTATGATAAATGTGTTTCAGTACCCACCATCACCAAGAAACAAACTACCGTACAGGTGTTTCAGTACCAGCCATCAGCAACTAACAAACTATCATAAATGTCTTTCTGTACAAGCCATCAGCAACTAACAAGCTACCACAAACATGTTTCAGTACTGGCCATCACCAACTAACTACTACTGTAAATGTGTTTCAGTACAAGCCAACTAAAAAACTACCATAAATGTTTTTTGAGAACCAAGCTTCACCAAGTAACAAACAACCATAAATGTGTTTCACTACCAGCCATCTCCAGCTAACAAACTACTGATAATGTGTTACAGTACCCGCCATCCCAATTAAAAAGGACCATAAATGTGTTTCAGTACCAGCCATTACCAACTAACAAGCTACTGTAAATGTGTTTCAGTACCAGACATTACTGAACAACAAGTTACCATAAATGTGTTTTAGTACCAGCCATCACCCAGTAACAAACTACCATAAAGGTATTTCAGTACCACCTATCACAAACTAACAAACTACTCTAAATGTGTTACAGTAAAAGCCATCAGTGTCTAACAAGCTACAGTAAAGATATTTCAGTACTAGCCATCACCGGCTAACAACTAACACAAATGTGTTTCACTACCCGTCAACTAACACCATTAATATTTTTGAATACCAGACATCACTAACAAACTACCAGACATGTGTTTTAGTACCAGTTATCACCAAGTAACAAGCTATCATAAATGTGTTTCAATAAAAGTCATCACCAAATGCCAAACAATGTAAAATGTGTTTCAGCACCAACCATCACCAAGAAACAAACTACCATAAATGTGTTTCAGTACCAGGCATCACCAAGTAACATACTACAGTGAATGTGTTTCAGTAAAAGCCATCAGCAAGGAACAAACTACCATAAATGTATTTCAGTACCAGGCATCAGCAAGTAACAAACTACTGTAAATGTGTTTCAGTACCAGCCATCACCCAGTAACAAACATCAATGTCTTTCAATACCAGCCGTCACCAATTACCGAACTACCATAAATGTTTTTCAGTACCCGCCATCACCAAATAAAAAACTGCTGTACAGGTGTTTCAGTACCAGCCATCAGCAACTAACAAACTACCCTAAATGAGTTTAAGTAAAAGCCATCAGCAACTAACAAAGTACCGCAAACATGTTTCGGTACCAACCATCACAAACTAACAACTACCGTGAATGTGTTTCAATACTAGCCAACTAAAAAACTATCCTAAATGTTTTTGAGTACCAGATTTCACCAACTACCAAACAAACATTAATGGGTTTCAGTACCAGCCATCACCAGTTAACAAACTACCAAAAATGTGTTACAGTATCCGCCATCCCAAGTAACAAGCTACCTTGAATGTATCTCAGTACCATCCATTACCAAGTAATAAACTATTGTAAATGCATTTCAGTACCAGCCCTCACCAAAGAACAAACAAACGTAAATGTGTTTCAGTACCATCCATCACCAAGTAACAAACTACCATAAATGTGATTCAGAACCAGGCATCACCAAGTAACAAACTACCATAAATGATTTTCAGTACCAGGCATCATCAAGAAACAAACTACCGTATACATGTTTTAAAACCAACTCCTACCCTGTAACAAGCTACATTAAATGGATTTCAGAATCAGGCATTTCCAAGTGAATAGACTGCCATAAAATTGTTTCAGTACCAGCTATCACCAACTGACAAACTACATTAAATCTGTTTCTGTAAAAGCAATCACCAACTAATAAACTGCGATAAATATGTTTTAGTACCAGCCATCACCAAGTAACAAAGTACTATAAATGTGTTGTGATTCAGTACCAGCCAACTAACAAACTACCAAAACTATTTTTGAATACTAGACATCACCAACTAACAAAATTCCATAATTGTGTTTGGCTTTCCAGTCATCACCAAGTACCAACCTATCATAGATGTGTTTCAGTCCAGCCATCACAAAGCATCAAACCATCATAAATGTGTTTCGGTACAAGCCATCACCCAGTAGCAAACTACCATAAATGTGCATCAGTACCAGCTATCACCAAGTAACAAAGTACCGTAAATGTGTTTCAGCACCAGCCATTGCTAAGTATCAAACTAACAAAAATGTGTTTCAGTAAAAGTCATCACCAAATACCAAACTACCATAAATATGTTTTATTACCAGCCATCACTAAGTAACAAACTACCACAATCGTGTTTTAGTACCAAGCATCCCCAAGTAACAAGCTACCTTAAATCTGTTTCAATACTAGACATCACCAAATAACAAACTACGATAAATATGTTTCAGTTCCCACCATCACCAAAAAACAAATTGCCATACAAGTGTTTCAGTACCAGACATCAGCAACTAACAAACTATCATAAATGTCTTTCTGTGCAAGCCATCAGCAACTAACAAACTACCAAAAACATGTTTCAGTAAAGGCCATAACCAACTAACTACTACCATAAATGTGTACCAGCCAACTAAAAAGCTATTATAAATAGTTTTTGAGAACCAGACTTCACCAAGTAACAAACAACCATAAATGTGTTTCACTACCAGCCATCTCCAGCTAACAAACTACTGATAATGTGTTACAGTACCCGCCATCCAAAGTAAAAAGTACCATAAATGTGTTTCAGTACCAGCCATTACCAACTAATAAGCTACTGTAAATGTGTTTCAGTACCAGCCATCACCCAGAAACAAACTACGATTAATGTGTTTCAGTGCCAGCCATCACCAAGTTAGAGACTGCCGTAAATGTGTTTCAGCACCAGCCATCACCAAGTAACAAACTACCGTGAATGTGTTTCAGCACCAGCCATCATCAAGTAATGAACTACCATAAAAGTGTATCAGTACCAGCCATCACCAAGAAACAAACTATCATACAGTTGTTTCAGTACTAGCCATCAGCAACTATCAAACTACCATAAATGTGTTTCAGTAAAAGCCATCACCAAAACCAAACTACCGTAAATCTGTTTCAGTACCAGCCATCACCAAAGAACAAACTATTGTATATGTTTCACTACCAGCCATCACCAAGTAACAATCTACCATTAATGTGTTTCAGTACCAGGCATCACCAAGTAACAAACTACAGTAAATGTGTTTCAATATCAGCATCACCAAGTAACAAACTAACATAAAAGATTTTCAGTAACAGGCATCACCAAGAAACAACTTACCTTATATGTGTTTCAGCACCAGCCATCACCTCGTAACAAACTACATTAAATGGATTTCAGAATCAGTCATTTCCAAGTGAATAGACTACCATAAAATTGTCTCAGTGCCAGCTATCATCAACTAACAAACTACTGTAAATCTGTTTCTGTAAAAGCCATCACCAATTAATAAACTATTGTAAATATGTTTTAGTACCAGCCATCACCAAGTAAAAACTAACACAAATTTGTTTTAGTACCAGCCAACTAACAAACTACCAAAGATGTTTTTGAATAGTAGATATCACCAACTAACAATGTACCATAATTGTGTTTGACTTTCCAGTCATCACCAAGTACCAACCTATCATAAATGTGTTTCAGTCCAGCCATCACCAAGCATCAAACTACCATAACTGTGTTTCAATACTAGCCATCACCAAGTAAAAAACTAACATAAACGTTTTTCAGTACCAGGCATCACCAAGAAACAAACTATAATTTTTTGTGTTTCAGTACCAGCCATCACCTAGTAACAAACTACCATAAAAGCATTCTAGAATCAGGTATTTCCAAGTGAATAGACTACCATAAAAGTGCTTCAGTACCAGCTATCATCAACTAACAAACTACTGTAAGTGTGTTTCCATAAAAGCCATTACCAACTAACAAACTATGGTAAATATGTTTCAGTACCAGCCATCACCAGGTAAGAACTAACACAAATGTGTTTCAGTACCAGCCAACTAACAAACTACCAAAAATATTTTTGAATGCCAGACATCACTAACTAACAAACTGCCATAATTTTGCTTCACTTTCCAGTCATCACCAAGTAACAAACTCTGATAAAAGTCTTTCAATACCAGCCATCACCAAGCAGCAATCTACAATAATTGTTTTTCGGTACTAGCCATCACCCAGTAACAAAGTACCATAAATGTGCTTCAGTACCAGCCATCACCAAGTAACAAACTAGCATAAATGTGTTTCAGCACCAGCCATCATCAGCCATCAGTATGTAACAATCTACCATAAATGTGTTTCAGTAAAAGTCATTATCAAATACCAAACTACCATAAATATGTTTTATTACCAGATGTCACCAAGTAACAAACTACCACAATTGTGTTTTAGTCCCAGTCATCACCAAGATACAAACTACCATAAATGTGTTTCAGTACCAGCCATTACCAAGTAACAAACTACCATACATGTGTTTCAGTATCAGCCATTAGCAAGTAACAAACTATCATAAATGTGTTTCAGTAAAAGTCATCACCAAATGTGAGTAAAAGTATGTTTCAGTAAAAGTCATCACCAAACATCCATAAATGTGTTTCAGTACCAGCAATCATCAAAGAACAAACAACAATAAATGTGTTTCAGCATCAGCCATCACCAAGAAACAAACTACCATAAATTTGTTTCAGTGCCAGCCATCACAAACTAACAACTGCCATGAATGTGTTTTAATACTAGCCAACTAAAAATCTACCATAAATGTTTTTGAGTACCAGACTTCACCAACTACCAAATAACCATAAATGGATTTCAGTACCAGCCATCACCGGTTAACAAACTACCGAAAACATATTACAGTATCCGCCATCCCAAGTAACAAGCTACCTTAAATGTATTTCAGTACCATCCATTACTAAGTAATAAACTTCTGTAAATGCATTTTAGTACCAGCCATCACCAAGTAACAAACTACTATAAATGTGTTTCAGCACCAGCCATCACCAAGTAATGAACTACCATAAAATTGTGTCAGTACTAGCCATCAACAAAAAACAAAGTGCAGGTGTTTCAGTACTTGCCATAGGCAACTATCAAACTACCATAAATGTGTTTCAGTAAAAGCGATCATCAAACACCAAACTACCGTAAATCTGTTTCGGTACCAGCCATCACCAAAGAACAAACTACTGTAAATGTGTATCAATACCAGTCATCACCAAGTAACAATCTACCATTAATGTGTTCAGTACCAGGCATCACCAAGAAACAAACTACTATATTTGAGTTTCAGTACCAGCCGTCACCTAGTAACAAGCTACCATAAAAGGGTTTCAGAATCAGGTATTTCCAAGTGAATAGACTACCATAAAAGTGCTTCAATACCGGCCATCACCAAGCAACAAACTACCATAAATGTTTTTCAGTACTAGCCATTACCCACTAACAAACTACCATAAGTGTGCTTCAGTACCAGCCATCACCAAGTAAGAAACTACCATAAATGTGTTTCAGCACCAGCCATCGGTATATGTAACAAACTACCATGTTTTAGAACCAGGCATCACCAAGTAACAAACTACTATAAATGTGTTTCAGTACCAGCCATCACCAAATGACAAACTACCATGAATCTGTTTCAATTCCAGGCATCACCAAGTAACAAACTACCGTAAATGTGTTTTAGCACCAGCCATCCCCAAGTAAAAACTACTGTAAAGGTGTTTCAGTAGCAGCTATCACCAACTAACAAACTACTGTAAATATGTTTCAGTACCAGTCATCACCCAGTAACAAACTACCATAAATCTGTATCGATACCAGCCATCACCAAGTAACGAACTACAATAAATGTGCTTCAGTACCAGCCATCACCAATAAACAAACTGCCGTAAGGTGTTTCAGTACCAACCATCAGCAACTAACAAACTATCATAAATGTGTTTCTGTACAAGCCATCAGCAGCTAACAAACTACTGGAAACATGTTTCAGTACCAGCCATTACCAACTAACAACTACCAATAATGTGTTTCAGTACCAGCCGACTAAAAAACTACCATAAATGTTTTTGAGAACCAGACTTCACCAAGTAACAAACTACCATAAATGTGTTTCAGCACCAGCCATTGGTATGTAACAAACTACCATAAATGTGTTTCAGTAAAAGTCATCATATATGTTTTAAAACCAGGCATCACCAAGTAACAAACTACTATAAATGTGTTTCAGTACCAGCCATCACCAAATGGCAAACTACCATAAATCTCTTTCAGTTCCACCCATCCCAAGTAAAAAATACCATAAATGTGTTTCAGTATCAGCCATTACCAACTAACAAGCTTCTGTAAATGTGTTTCAGCACCAGCCATCACTAAGAGCAAACTAACATATATGTTTCAGTAAAAGTAATCACCAAATACCAAACTACCATAAATGTGTTTCAGTACCAGCCATCACTCAGTAACAAACTACCATGACTCTGTTTCAATACCAGCCATCAACAAGTAATGAACTACCATAAAAGTGTGTCAGTACCAGTCATCACCAAGAAACAAACTACCGTAAAGGTGTTTTGGTATTAGCCATCAGTAACTATCAAACTATCATAAATGTGTTTTAGTAAAAGCCATCGGTCACTAACAAGCTGCCGGACACATGTTTCAGTATCAGCCATCATGAAGCAAAACTACTGTAAATGTGTTTCAGTGCCAGCCAACTAAAAAACTACCATAAATCTTTTTGAGTACCAGACATCACCAAATAACAACTACCATAAATGTGTTTCAGTGCCAGCCAACTAAAAATCTACCATAATCTTTTTGAGTACCAGATATCACCAAATAACAAACAACCATAAATGTATTTCAGTACCAGCCATCACCAGCTAACAAAGTACCAAAAATGTGTTTCATTACCTCCCAATCCAAGTAACAAACTACCATGAATGTGTTTTAGTACCAGTCATTGTGAAGTAGCAGTCTACTGTAAATCTTTTTTCAGTACCAGCCATCACGAAGTAAAAAACTACAATAAATGTGCTTCAGTACCAGTCATCACCAAGTAACAAATGACAATAAATGTGCTTCAGAACCTACCTCACCAAGAAACATAGTACCATAAATGTGTTTCACTACTAGCCATCACCAAGTAATGAGCCGCCATAAATTTGTTTCAGTACCAGCTATCAACAAGTAATGAACTACCACAAATGTGTTTCAGATAATGACATCACCAAGTAACAAACTACCATAGATATGTTTCAGCATGAGCCATCACCCAGTAAAAAAAACTACAGTAAATGGGTTTCAGTACCAGCCATAATCCGGTAACAAACTACAATAAATCTATTTCAATACCAGCCATCACAAAGTAACAAACTACCATAAATGTGTTTTAACTGTCATCACCCAGAAACAAACTGCCATAAGGTGCTTCAGTACCTACCATCAGCTACTAACAAACTATCATAAATGTGTTTCAGTAAAAGCCATTAGCAACTAACAAACACCGCAAACATGTTTCAGTACCAGCCATCACCAACTAACAATTACCGTAAATGTGTTTCATTACCAGCTATTAAAAAGTAATGAACTACCATAAATGAGTTTCAGATAATGCCATCACCAAGTAACAAACTATAATAAATGTTTCAGTACAAGCCCTCAACCAGTTAAAAACTACAGTAAATATGTTTCAGTACCAGTCATCGGCAAGTGACAAATTACCTTAAATTTGGTTCAGCACCAGCCATCACCAAGTAATAAACTACCATAAATGTGTTTCAGTACCAGGCATTACCAACTAATAAACTATTGTAAATGTGTTTCAGTAACAGCCATCACCCAGTAACAAACTACAATAAACATGTTTTAGCAACTGCCATCTCCCAGAAACAAGCTACTATAATGTGTTTCAGTACCTACCATCAGCTACTAACAAACTACCGTAAATGCGTTTCAGTAAAAGCCATCAGCAACTAACAAACACAGCAAACATGTTTCAGTACCAGCCATCACCAACTAACAACTACCGTAAATGTGGTTAAGTATCAGCCAACTAGAAAACCACCATAAATGTTTTTGAGTAAAGGACTTCACCAACTAACAAACAGCCATAAATGTGTTACAGTACCCTCCATCCCAACTAACAAAGTACCATAAATGTGTTTCATTATCAGCCATCACCAGATACAAAACTACTATAAATGTGTTTCAGTACCAACCATCACCATGTAACAAACTACCACAAATGCATTTCAGAATCTGCCTCACCAAGTAACAAACTACCATAAATGTGTTTCACTACCAACCATCACCGAGTAATGAGTTACCATAAATGTGTTTCGGTACCAGCCATAAACAAGTAATGGACTACCACAAATATGTTTCAGAAACTGCCATCACCAAGTAACAAATTACCATAAATGTGTTTCAGTACCAGCCATCACTAAGCAACACACTAAGATCAATGTGTTTAAGTACCAGTCATCACCCAGTAACAAACTACCATAAATGTGTTTTATTACTAGCCATAACCAAGTCCAGATAACAAACTACTGTAAATGTGTTTCAGCACCAGCCATCACCAAGTAACAAATTACCATCAATGGGTTTCAGCATCAGCCTTCACCAAGTAACAAACTACCATAAAGGTGTTTTAGTACCAGCCATCACCAACTAACAAACCACTGTAAATGTGTTTCAGTAAAAGCCATTACCAACTAACAAACTATGGTAAATATGTTTCAGGACCAGACATAACCAACTAAGGACTAACACAATTGTGCTTCATGACCAGCCAGCTAACAAACTACCATAAATTGTTTTGAGTACCAGACATCACCAACAAACTACCATCACTTTCCAGCCATCCCCAAGTAAGAAACTACCATAAATGCGTTTCAGTATCAGCCATCACCCAGTAACAAACTACTGTAAATGAGTTTCAGTGTCAGACATCACCAAGTATCAAACTATCGTAAATGTGTTTCAGCACAAGCCATGAATAAGTAACAAACTACCGTTAATGTGTTTCAGCACCGCCCATCACCAAATAACAAACTTGTGTAAATGGGTTTCAGCATCAGCCATCACCAAGAAACAACCTGCCATAAAGGTATTTCAGAACCAGCTATCACCAACTAACAAATTACTGTCAATATTTTACAGTGAAAGCCATCACCATCTAACAAACTACAGTAAAGATGTTTCAGTACCAGCCATCACCAACTAACAAGTAACCCAAATGTGTTTCAGTAACAGCCAACTAACAAACTACCATAAATATTTTTGAATACCAGCTATCACCAACTAACAAATTACTATAATTGAATTTCACTTTCCAATCATCACCAAGTAACAAATTACCATAAATGTGATTCAGCACCAGCCATCACTAAGTAACAAACTATCATAAATGTGTTTCAGTAAAAGTCATCACCAAATACCAAACTACCGTAAATGAGTTTCAGTAGCAGCCATCACCAAAGAACAAACTATCATAAATGTGTTTCAACAACAGCCATCACTAAGTAACAAATTACCATAAATGTGGTTCAGTAAAACCCATCATCAAACACCAAACTACCGTAAATTTGTTTCAGTAGCAGCCATCACCAAAGAATAAACTACCGTAAATGTGTTTCAGTACCAGCCATCACTATGTAAAGTACCATAAATGTTTTTCAGTACCAGGCATCACCAAGTAACAAACTGCCATATGTTTCAGTATCAGCCATCGTCAAGTAACCAACTACCATAAATGTGTTTCAGTGCCATCCATCACAAAGTATCAACCTACCATAAATGTATTTCAGCATCAGCCATCACCAAATAACAAACTAACATAAAAGTGTTTCAGTACCAGCTACCACCAGCTGGGAAAGTACTGTAAATGTGTTTCAGTAAAAGCCATCACCAACTAACATACTATGGTAAATATGTTTTAGTACCAGCCATCACTGACTAACAACTAACACAAATGTGTTTCAGTACCACCCAACTAACAAACTACCAAAAATGTTTTTGAGTACCAGACATCACCAACTAACAAAACTTTAGAAGTAGTTCAGCTCTTATAACTCATATAGCTTAGGCTACTGCCACAGTGATCATTTGAACCTCTAGTGTTATGATAACTTTGCTTACATAACTGTATTTTCTATTTTTATAGAACTAAAGCCATCAGAAAAGACCCTCAACTTTTTCATATTCTTTGTTCTTAATAGATTGGGTTTGAAAGTCTCCAGGATTGCCTTATCCAGATGCTTTTCAGATTGTATAACTTTCATATATGCCTCCAGTAAATGTCCTCTACCACTTAGACCAAAAGCTCATACTGCAAGGTTGGTTGCCACCATTTTTCAGGAATTCTTGTGTGGATGAAAATTTTTCAGCTGCTGCTTAAATTTCTTTGCATGCATTTGCTAAACAGTATAAGCAGGATGTGATTTCTAGCTCTAAATCATTTTTTGGGGGTCATAATTCTTCAAAAGGCTTCTGTTATGATGCCACCCAAGGGATAAGTAGCTGGGGATTCTGACCAAATAGTTGGATCAGATGGCTGGAATGAATAGCATACAGTAGTTATATAGTTACCATTATGATGGATCTTTTCATCCTTGTCTGATAAGACCCCCCCATATTCTTTCCAGTAAGTAACTCTAAAGACCTGGAGGGACTATTTTCCATAGAGAAGGACAGTAGCATTATTTGCACCCTATGTCAGCAAACTCGATCTGAAGAAGCATCACCGCCAGATACAATATATGAAAGAAAAAATATAAAGGGGATTGAGGCCAGTGCACTAGTTTTTCCAGGCCATATCCAACAAGTGGTTCGAAAAAACAACAGTCATATAGGACAGAAGAGAATAAAATGATTCTTATTCATAGTAAGTATATAACTATCTTTTCCCTCATCATGACTTTCAGTACTGAGTAACTGAGAGTATTCTGTTACTGTCCCTGTAGGACAATGTTTTTTTTTTAATATACACAATATTTTTTAAACAACTTTATTATACTTAAAGACATAGACAAACTTACATTAACAAATGAAAAACAAACCAGTTAAACATTTTTTTCCTTTTGCATACATTATACATGATATATTTTTTCTTTCTTTCTTTGTAACTGTCATCAGTCCAGCATTACATAATTGCTGAATTCCTGTCTTCCCCTTAAACCTTTCTCCTCCTGAACATCATTTGCATGTATTGATCCCATTTCCATTTATTTCTAAGAATTCGCTCCTTTTTCTAAAGATCGCCATTCCTGTTTTTTTTATCTGTCTTATAATATTCAATACCTCAAATTCAGTTGTTTTAGACTTTGATTTCCATTTTTTAGTACTCACTTTTTTTGGCAGCCAATAGAATTAAACTTAACACAGTCTCATTATGTCTAAGCAGTTCCTTTGTCCCAGCTCGGTAGAATCATTTCCTTAGTTACAGTCATTTGCTCACCCAATATTTCTGACAGAGTACTCTGTAAGGACTTTTTTAAATTTGCCAACTCTTTACACTCCCAAAGCACATGTTCCTAGTTACTTCTTTCTTCCCCATCACACCTTCAGCATCTGCTGTCTACCTGAGGAAAGATTCTTTGAGTTCTGCAAAGATACTAAACCTTCTGGACTTTGTTGTATATTTGGGAGCCATAAACATCCACAGTGGTGCAGCAGATAGTGTTTTTGCCTTACAGTGAGAGATCCTCTAGTTCAATTTTTGGCTGGGGTGCCTTCTGCGTGTAGTCTGCATGTCCTCCATATGTTCGTGTGGGCTTCCACCAGGTGGTCCAGTTTTCCCCCACATTCCAAAGACATGCAATAGGTGGATTGGACTCTCTAAGTTGCCATATGTGTGAGTGTGAGTGTGTGTGGTGTGGAAGAACTGCCATGGCAGAGCTAGGCATCTGGTGGTGTAAACCTTGGCTCTAAATGATTGTCACTGTTGAAGTGACACCCTGACCCCATGTACAAAAATGGGAGAAGGAGTTGTGGATGCCTGGATACACGTGTTCTGTTGTAAATTTTGTTTCTATTCTCTCTTCTTAATCTTTTCTAACCTCCAATGATTAATTCTTGTAGGTATCATGCTATATTTTATCTGGCCTACCAATTATCCCTTTTTTAAGAGCAGCTTCTTCTTTAGATTCAACTAAAAAACTCTACATGAGTGTGTCTTTCAGTTAGGATGCCCCTATCCCTTTCTCTTTGCCTATAGTCTGATATCAATTGCTGGTAGGGAAGGCAGTCTCTTGCCTGCAGTCCAGACATCTTATTGACCACATCCTACTCTTTTACCTTTCACTGTCTAGTTATTTGTTCTCAATGCATTGGTTTCTTTCTAGTTTTCTCCATTAAATTCCAGTCCCTCTTACCTATTCTCTGTATCCCTACTTGTAGTCATCCCTATTGGCAAAATCTCCTTTCTCCATTCTCATGTTAGCTTTACTTCTTAGAATACTAAAATTTATACACAACCAGGATGGTGAAACGGCTCACAGGATACAAAACCAAGAACACAAGACAAGCCAAAATGCTCAATAAACCTAGGCAGAGAAAAATCCAATTTATTAAATGCTTTCATCCCTATATAATGCTAGACTTCATCAGAACACATAATTATAATAATCACTCTCTTTAGAACTAACTCAATCCCAATATCTCATTCATCCAATCAATAATACAAGCCATTTTCTAATCTTGTATAACAATAAAATTGTAACCTTTTTTTAATTAAAACAGGCATTAAAACATAAATAAATTCACTAAATATGATATGATATAATTTTAAAATACTAATAGGCTAAATTCATTTAATCCCAGTGGGATATCCACCCGTAAGGTCAATTGCCAGTAAAGCTTGCGTATCTCCAAACTGTCCTTCCAAGAGCCATCCCTCTGATTTTTTTCAACTTTTTCTAATACTCTTAAATTGTAATACATTATCTATATTACTCATAGTATACTTGGCTAGTGCATTATTTTGATTTAATGTTTTAATATTGTAGATACATCTGTTCAATTAATGTTCTTTCCATTTTACACATGTAAAACGTGACATTGTTTATAACATGCTGTATAAACCACACAACCTGTAAAGCAGTTAAAATAACCTTTAATATGATTCCATTTCATGTTTTTGATGTACGGCAATTTCTTTTTTAATATGTATGGACACTGTTTACATTTTTCACATCTATAAGTTACATCAGGTCAGATTGTTCAATTACCTCTAAAGCTTTAGACTTTTCCAAGCTGGCTTTAAAATTCAGGCCTCTTCTATAAGTTATTGCTGTTTTTCCTTAGTAATATTTCCAAAATTCCCAGTATATTTCAATATAGTAGGAATTTTGTCTGAATAACTTTATATCTGATGTTGTCATTTTGCATTCTATCCTCAACAGTTGGTTTTGGATCCAATCCTCAAATCTGACTTGGCCATTACTAAAGCTGGTGGTAACCAAGACCCTCTCGAGCCTGTCTCTTACCACAATGCACCAGCCATAAGTTACCTCAGATTCCGTTTGCTGTTATTCGCAAAAGGCTTAGTTGGCCTATCTCTCGAGCTTCTAAGTTAAGTGCCAGTTTTTATACCTTAACATCTCTTTAAACTTTACATAGTTTTTTTCTCATTATAGTGTTTTTTTTTTCTACTTTGACTCAACCCTTACCCTTCTACAAAGTCTTATTCCTAAAATTACCATTGTTGGTAATCCTTCCCTTTTCTATTTCTCTTTCCCTCTTTTTTTCAGTAGCTTAAATTCATTACTACTTCTACTTTACACTTTTTTGTAGTACTTGGTTACCATAGTTGGTAATTTTTCCCTTTTCTCTATCTAGTTATTTATAAAAAATATAAATAAAAAAAAACATTCTATTTTCTTTATGTCGTACTCGTTATTCAGTATAATTTTGGAAAATGGATCATCTGGACTCAAAAAGTGTACCGAGTGTGGATACAAGCTATCACTTTCAGATGCCCACACTCTGTGTCTTCTTCCCAGGACCTCAGCATCTACAAGACAATTGTTCTATTTGCAATAATTTTAACCTGAGGGCATTAGTAAATAGAAAGAATAAGCTCATTTTAAAAGGATTGTTACCTTCTTCTTTTGGAGAAGTAATAGCTGGGGCTGAATCCCCAAACAAAAGACAAAGGATCTTGAGTCTTCATCTCTGAGGCCTTCTACCTCATCCACCTCACCTTCAGAGGTGTCCCATAGAAAGGCTAAATTGGATCTGAAAAGATCCCAGAATGCATCACCCTCAGATCCAAAGAGAAAAAAGGTTATGGATCTGACTAGCTCAACTCTGACAAGAAACCAATCTGATCTGATATCCTCCACTCCTGTAGCCCGCCCCAGAACCAGATAGTCTCCATCTATTGATCTGGTTCCTTAGAGGTTGTCATCCCCTCTATTGGGATGACACCAGTCAAAGTCTCCTTCCCTGACATTGACTCACTCATCCAGAAGTCTTACTGAAGAATAAGTGGAGAGAATAGTGCAGAAGATACTCTCACGCAGATACACATGGGTGTTTTGCCAGATCCTATCCCTACAGGTCAGGAAGCCCGCCCATCAACTACAGCCCCACCAAAAGTTCTTCCTCTGACTTCTTCTATTGCTTCAGAGTCCTTAGTTATGAGCATGCTGGGTCTGTCTGGCTTGGATCTGTTGATAACCTTATTGTAGGAGCCAAAGCTTACCCTGAGTGCTCCAGTTCAGTTTTCATTAGATCCAGACGACTCTCAGAGCCGAAGTTTTCCTGTTGGGTCTGAGGTGTTGGAGTCAACTCCAAGGATTTTGGAGTCATCTCTGCCCATTGGAGCCTTGGCATTGAATAGCTCTGCTCCAGCTTATTCCTTGGGGAGACTGCCTTCAGAGCAGTGGGAGAAAGTGGTCCAAAAGTTTGCCTTCTCAGTGCCGGGGCCTTGTCTCCAGGGTGATCTATCTTCAAAGTTGTGAAGAGGGTGTTCTCTGCCCCAACAGAAAGGATGGATCTATCCCCCTCAGATCCTCAGTATTCTTCCCATATGTCTCTGCACTTAGAATCTCATCATCCTTTACCACAGGGACAGCCAGTATGAGATCTCCAGGTTTCCCAGCAGGGTATTACAGTTTCTTCCGATATCTCCTGGAAACACCCCACTGTGGAGGTCCCTAGGAAGAAGTCATGCAACAGGAAGCACTTGGACTCTCCACAAGAGTCAGTTACAGTGGATATGGAGTTCAATGAGGGTGAAGGGTCCCTCAATCACCTCCAGAAGACATCTCATCTGGAGACATCCTTGAGATCCTTAAACAGAGAGGTGGTTAGACTCCAGTAACCCTTCATCTAAGGAGTCCATATTCCTGGAGACTTTTGGTAATGGCCCATCTAGCTACTGGGTTACTTTGCCCGCTGATGAGCTCATTGAGTTGGTCTCTCAGTGGGCATGGAAGGAACCTGACACAGTTGAACCCATATCCAGGAGAATGGACAAGATTCTGGTGCCACCTTTGTGGAAAGAGTTTTGGTCTAAAGGGGTGCCTGTTGATGCCATGATCATGGTAGTGTCCACCAAAAAGGAACTTGCCAAACAGCATTCCACTGTTCATCCTCCTAACAGGGAGTTTTAGGGCAATAGACAGGTTTGGGAAGTGTGTTTATGCTTCAGTGGCCTTTTGTCTTAGGTCACTGAATTATTTGGCACATTTCACTAGGTTGTAAAGGGATCTGATCAAAGAACTTTCAGATACCCTTTCAGGGTCCATTCCTGCTGACATCTAGTCATCTTTGGCTTCTTATTTGGCTACCCTACAGTCTGTTTGGAACTCTTCCATGAGGTTAATTTCACATGCAGCTGAAGGCACCTAAAGGTCAGTGGGGTTAGGCATTTCTATCAGGAGGCATGCTTAGATGTACTTGCGTAATTTTGCGGAGCCCTTCAAGTCTTCATCCATTAATGCTCCTTTCAATGGCATGTCTTTGTTTGGCCCCAAAGTGAAGGCACATTATCCAGGTGTGAGAAGGATGGAAAGACCCTCTGTTTAGCGGGTGCATGTTTTTCAACCCCTCAAAGATCCTTTTCTAGGAATCAACAAGGTGGTCAGAAGATGTTGTTCAGGAAGTCCCAGGATCCTTTCCAGGACACACATGGAGGAAGTTCCTCTAGGGGCAGAGGGCTGAACTCTAAGAGCTGGTGTCCCCTCACAGCAGACAATGGTCACAGCACCCAGGTTCCAGAGATTCTTTCCCTGGCAGACCCTACCAGCTCCCCTGAAAAGAGGCCTGATTGTCCATCTCTACAGGCAATTGGGGGTCAACTATCCCTGCACCAGAAGGTCTAGCTAGACATAAATGATACCTGGGTGTAGAGGATTATATCCAGAGACTATATAATACCCTTTCCCTCCAACCACCGACCCAGAAGAAAATCCCTGATGTTCCACCCAGTCAGAGGAAAGAAGTAGCAATTCAAATACAAAAGTTGCTAAAAAAGAGTAATCTAAGAGATCCTATCAGATCAGATAGAATCCAGAACTTACTCAAGGTTCTTTTTAGTGCCAAAGAAAACAGAGGACTGGAGACCAATCTTGGATCTCAGAAATTTAAACAGATCAGTTCAACATACCAAGTTCCTGATGGTCACTGCTAAATCCATTCTCCTCTTTCTGGGCAAGGATGACTGGATGTGCTTGGTAGACCTTCAGGATGCATACTATCACATAAAGATGAACAGACATTCTAGAAAGTATCTATGGTTCTGGCTGGGGGCCAATCACTATCAGTTCATAGCTCTGACCTTTGGTCTCACCACAGCCCTCAAGGTGTTCATCAAATGCATGGCAGTAGTAGTATACTCACTTGAGAATGCAAAGATTCTGGCTGTTTCCATATCTAGATGACTGTCTCATTACCACTTTGACCACGCATCACTTGATAAGGCAAGAGATCAGGTTTTTCAGACTTGTTCTCATCTGGGCATAAACATAAACTATGTCAAATCTCAACTACAAGCACATCAAAGTTTGGAATTCACAGGAGCAATTTTCAACACAAAGTCAATGATAGCTTCACTACTTTCTGCAAGAGTTCAAACTATCAAATCACAGATTAGAAAAGTAATCTGCAGTACCAAAATTTTGGCTCACTTGGTCCTTCAAGTTATAGTATCCATGTCAGCAGCAATAACCTGGGTACCTTTAGCTAGATTTTATATGAGGATTCTCCAATGGATGATAGCAACACAGTGGTCCACACTTTGCCTGGCCATGTCAACTCAGATATGAATCACTCAGACAAGCAAGACAGATTTCAGGTGGTGAATTCAGTCAGATCACATTTTACAAGGCCATTCATCCACCCCCCTCAGCAAAAGGCCATAGTGACCACATACGCTTCCCAGTTGGGGTGAAGGGACATTTGGTCTCTCAAGAGGACAACTTACATATCAATGTCCTAGAGATGAGAACAGTGCTTTTAGCATTCCAGGCCTTCCAGGATGCTCTCCCTCTGAGCATGATTGCAATTCAAATGGACAATATGTCAGTAGTTTGGTACACAAAAAACAGGGAAGAACCTGATCATATCCCTTGTGTCAAGAAGCACTCAGAGTGTGACAATGGGCAATCTCACCCAACTGCTTTTTCATAGTGATGCACATTCTGGGGAAGTCCACTGTGATAGCAGACTAAGCAGTTTCATTCTTCTACCACATGAGTGGTCTCTTAACAATAAAGTGATGGAAATGATCTTTTGTAGATGGGGCCAGCCTTGCTGCAAACTTTTTTGCTTCTCCCCTAAACAACAAATGCAGCAGTTACTTTGTCCTAATCCCCCCACAGGGGAAGTCAACAAAAGATACTCTATTTCATGAATACCCCCTGGTCTACTATATGCCTACTGACCAGTTCCACTAAAAGAAAAATCTAGTCAAGTTAGAGTTTCTACTGTATGAGTCAGTAAACCTCTTGTATTAGAGGTACATGGTAATATAAGATGTTTAAGGAAAATATAGCCTGGCTAGATTTTTCTTTTAGGTTTTATTAAAAATTTTCTTTGGGTAAATTCAGCAAATGCGGTCTGAGGTAACTTAGGGCTGGTGCATTGTGGGTAAGGGACAAGCTTGAGAACTCCTAGGTTATCACAGGCTTTAGTAATGGCTGAGTCAGATCCAAGGATTAGATCCAAACCCAACCATTGAGGAAGAATGAAAATGGACAACACAGATGGAATGTTATGGTAAGTATATAACTTCTTTTAAGGTGCTAGCTTCCATAGAATATATAGTCACCATATTTCTCCTAACATTATCTACTTTATCTTCCATCTAATGTCTAAAATGGCCACTTTGCCTTTTAGAGATACCCCCAAATTCACTGTCCTTCCGTGCAGAACTAGCTTAGTCCTGCATGGAAATGGCTGTTTAGGAGCAGGATGGCAGTGTGCCATGCATATCAATGAAGGCATGATGCCTGAGCTCCTAAACGGACATGGAGTGTGTACGAGTGCAGGGGGCATGTCTGAGAGCAGAGCTCTCAGAATATACATGCCCCTGCAATGAAGAACAGCACTATATGAATAAGAATGAGTGAGACAGCTCATAGTTGTTTGCATACCCGCAGCAACATCCTCCAAGTTTACAAGATCAATAGTTAAAACATTAAATATAAAGAAGTGTTTTTTTTTTTTTTTTATAAAACAGATTAAATTTAACTGTAGTTGCATGGGTTTGCGCATCACTTAGCTACGGTTAATGCAGTTTAAATGGCACAAGAGGATAAAAAGCAAGATATATACAAATGAAGCATTACAACAATAGTGTAGTGGACAGAGCATTTGTCTTACCAGCAGTCATTCCCGGTTTGAATCCCACTCCAGTATAATCCATTTTCCATGTCAAATCACTTTATGATCAATTTATTTTGTTGTATAACCTATGACATAATATATATTTGTGAACTGGAGTACTGCAATAAATGCAGATGTGAGGTGTCATTTTCATAATGTTGTAAAGTCCACAGATAATCACAAGTGCCCTATACAGTATATGTACACAGGGATCGAGGATACAAATAGAAGGTAAAATGTATAATGAATGATAAATCCATACAGTTTCCAAATCCACCACCTTCCCAAGAACCATTAGACATTACTGTCTAAATTAGTGCAGTGGTAAGAGGGAGTAAGCATATTTAAGCAGTAGTAAACGAGTTTAAGCCCATTTGCATGGGCGTAAACAATGTGCACACAGGTTAAGCAAAATTGAAGCTAACTCTCTGTAAGCATATTTAACCTGAAGTTAGCATTGCTTACCTTCATGCATACCCACTTACAATTGTTTAAAAGTACCTTAATCACTCTGTATGAATCAGGCGCTGTTTTGGCCGGACAAAAATTAAACAGCCTTTAGTGGGCTTGTACCCAGGACCCTGTACACTACAGTCACAGTAGTTAACCACTAAGCCATCACAGCACTAGCTACGATGGAGGTATCACCAAATAGATCCTCATTATAGGAAATACAAACTGAACATGTGAAAGGACTCTATATACAGTTTTATATTGTATAACCAACTACAGGATGTAAATATCTGAACTGGAGTACTGCATTAAGCCCAGATGTGAGGTGTCATTGTAATAAAGTGTTGAAATCCCCTAATAAACACAAGAACCCCATACAGTGTACGTACACATGAATCATGGATACCATGTAATGAATAATAAATCAATGCCAAAATGCAAATATAATGCAAATTAAATATTAAGCAATGCTATGCATTGCACAGCCCAACTTAGTAGGTGTAAATAATGTATAGGCCAGCTAACTCAGCCTGCCCATTGGTATACCCCTTTAAGCAATGCCAACCTTAGATAAGCAGGTTTTCCCATAGCTTAGCATTTTCAAAACCATCCAATCATGGCAAAGCGTGGGAAACTGGCCCTATTTAAACCCAACAGGTGAGAATACATCTCATAACTGGTTGTAGCTTCCCCTTGTAGGCACTATGTCTGGAATGGGAGAGGGTGTGCACTTTCGGGCACAGTGCTAGGGCATCCAGGATTCCACAGTCATGGCAGGACTCCTTGTGAAAGACCATGACCAGAAACTGCTGCAGGGCCAGTACCAGGGTTCTCAATATAAAGTGGAAGCCTGGGACCATCTCACCCATGACCTCACCAGTGCTAGTGGCACACCCCAAACTGGTGAGCAGGTCAGGCATCACTATGCCAACCTGAAGCGGCAAAAGAGGGATCTCTTGGATCAGTGGATCCAAGAGGCTAGGAGGACAAGAGATGTCCCAGCCACGTGTAAGTATCAGTCCACTACCTGTTTAATAATTGTCAGCTCAAGTATATTATGGATAGGTATGGCTAAATATTCTTCTTATGTCTTTCACAGCGGCAGGTGAGCGGGCTGCAAACCAGAAAGCCCATGGCTGTAGACTTTGCGACACTAGGCAGGTTAGTAATACTCTTGCATGTACTGTCATAGGAAATAAATCTAAAAGTAGTAGTAAGTTAATTGCCTGTATAAAACCTGTAATGTTTAAAGCATGTACTGCATACACCAGAGAATAGGGTAGGAAGAGTCTCATATAGGTTGTATGCAAATAAAAGCATAATAGCCTGACAATAAAGGTCTAACTGCTGGACTGCATGTGTTCACTCTGGTATCATATGGTAATGCAGAGTTGCAATCACTTAATAGTACTGTTATAGTAAGCACTGTTACCCACACTGTGCTACATAAATAAAATGTGTAGGAATGTCTGTATATGACTGTTGTAATCCCAAGAGGTCAAATAGTACAACTGAGAGAGACTTAGACAGAAAACACTGAAAAAGCAGACAACAAATTCCAACTAGCACACTCAACTGCAACATGAGCTGTTGTATTTTTTGCACAGACAGCCATGGTTCAAATCCTGGGAGTGGTAGTAGGCTGCATGCAGAATCATACCCCACAACTTTACAGATATGCCCAGAATGTCCAGTAAATCAGCCCATAGCTGCTGCCTGTCACCCTGTCCCCCTGGCAAATCAGTGGGATGATCCCAGATGTTTAGGCAGCACACAAGACATACAACTGATTGTCAGACATCTATAACAACAAACCTGTCACTCTAGCAACTCCTCAAAATGTTATGAGAGTAAGTAGCCAAGTATGTTCCATCTCCACCCCCATGTTGTCAAGCTGTGACCAGAGTGTGGACAGTAGCAGAGTGAGAAATATGTGCATAATACTAATGTGGTAACTGGTAATTTGTGTGGCAACATGCAGGTAGTGCTAACAAACATTGCTCCCACAGGTCTGTCAGATACAAACACTGTGCCTATAAATAAAAGATTGATATCCTGTACTGGTACTGTATATTCTGGTATTGTATGGCATTGTCAGTGTTTCAGTTGCTCAGAATAATAAGGTATCACTCATCACTGTCATCCGCACTGTACTACATAATACAACTGTCTAGGAAATCCTGTATAAGAGTGCTGTAATTACAATATCAGAATGTAAAACCACAAGAGAATTATAGACAGAAATCAGACAAGAGATACACAGCAATATCTATATAGCAAAATAAGGCACTGGAAGGTTCACCAGAATAAAATCCCCTGTTTTATTGATCGCACACGATATTAAAAAAACGTAAAGCACATACAGAACACATTAACTGTAGCACTGCGTTTTCATCACAAAAAACTTCTTCAGATGAGCATACCAACTTCTGAAACCCCTTTATATACAGAAACATCCCCAATTAATCAATTAACAACTATTATACTTTTAAAAACACAGTGCAAAAAAACTGCATACACAAACAATGAAACACAATAAGTACAGACATGCATAGGAAATCATTGTTGGTCAAGCAGGAATCTTGCAAAAAACATACATTATTTACAATTTGTAAAAACTTGTGAACAAAAAATAAATATTTAAAAATATAAAACCGTTGTAAAACCATATTTAAAACACTGTTGTGTAGGTTATGCAAAATGTTAAACATCACCATCTGCTGGACAGTCACATAATTTAAAGTTTAGTTGACCTAAGCTAATTAGGTCAGGTTTCAATGAAGATTTCAATGAAACCATCTCATTCAAACCAGGATACCTAGTAGCTTCAAGAACTAGTTGCCAGTACAGTTCCCTGTATTCTAGGCGTGTTTCCCAAGGGCCACCTTTAGGATCAATGGGCAATATTTCTATTACATAAAAATAAAAATCAGCTCCTGCACAGTTCAGAGTATGTTTATACTGAGAATTGTTACTGTTCATTTTTTTATAGCGTACCTGTGTTCATACATTCTTGACTTTAATTTTCTCTCAGTTTTACCTATATAGAATGCTTCACATTTGTTACACAAGGCTAAATAAATAATACCATTAGTATTGCAATTAGCAAAACCATTTGTCTTAATAAGTCTGTCTCTACTTTGACATAAAGGCATTGGGCACAACAGCCACACTTGTGTGTGCCCCTTTTATTAGAACAGTAACAATTTTCTGTATAAACATACTTTGAACTGCACCTATTTGGAAAATGTCAAATAAAAGAAACCTGTCACTGTACAAGTCACTAAAGATTTAAGAGGGTAATAGTCAAAATATGTCCCGGTTCACCTGCATGTGGTGAAAACATGCTCAGAGTGTGTGCAAAAAGAGATGGACAGGTATGTGCATAACATCAACCTGGAATTTGGGAGTATGTGTAGAAATAGTTAGGTAGTGTTAACAAACAATACCTCCACAGGAATACCAGGTAAGAGGTGCATACTGCAGGTAAAACTCAGTTCATGTATATAATTGTCGACAGCCATACCACTGTCCAAACTAAGGCAATAGGGTAGTGTACTGATACCTGTAAGGTACAGATCATATCTGCAACAATAAACTAAATACACAACTCAATCGTTATGTGCTGAATTAACTCTACTGTTGGGACATATGTCCTATTGTTTGATAAGTATTTAAATTTGTTTTTATGCATGTGCCATGTTGAAATACTCCCACACTGGTGGCATGCTGCCAGCAATGTATCTGCATGCTGTTGTGATGACCACTGTGGTCCCATATATGCATGGGTTCTGTTTGCCATGCAACTGTTCCATATCTGGTGTTTGGGTTAATTTGAATATCTATGCATGCTGTTATACCTAATCCTGGAATGGGTTGACTATTACTAACCCACATATGTTGATAAAATTTAAACACATAGCATGTTTGGGAAGGCCGGTCCCGGCGACCCACCTGTTCCACCTCAGCTTACCATGGCACCGGACACCAGCATGTCTGGGGCCCCCATGTCCTTTGGTCCTGCACCACTTTCAGGTGGAATCATCTCAGGGGATGGGGTTTGCCCTCCCCAGGAGCAGCCGTGGACAGGAGCCTGTCACCCATCGCCAGGTCCAGATCGTGGTGCGTAGTGAGCTCCACAGGGAAGTCTGAGATCTGCTATGCCAGCTTGAGGGCCATGTGTCACAACTAGAGGGTCAGCCTGGCCCTCCTACTCAGCCCCCAGCACAGTCACTTTCGGGGCTGTAAAGATGCAGTGGTGATGGCCCATGGGTGAAGACCCTAAGTCCCATTGTTTCCACTAGGGGACTCATGGGCTTCCGATTTCCCAACACCCTCCCCATCAAGGTGTATACCCCCACATGTGTCATATACCACCCATGTATGCATCTTGTTTGTCTTGTCTGTTAACCTACCCAACCTACCTTCCCAAATATACCTACTATCCCTTCCCAACATCCCACTCTCACCTGAAAAAAAAAGGGCAATCTGTTCCCAAAAAAAAAAATCTCGCCCCATACATAGCTGTCCATTTTGCACACATGTCCACTGGACACATGTAATCTGGTCTAATTGGCTTAACAACATATTATTGTTGTCCTCAGCCCTCTCTCAGGAGTATGAGTGTCCAAATCTATCTCTAAATTCAGTGTATATGCACAGCTATTGCTGCAGAAGAAATGGGCAGCTATGGACCTCCCCTACACTTTTCCTGCACATTCCCAGCTATTTTCCCTTCTGTCTTTCCCTCTTTGTGCCCCTTTTTCACCACTTTCCTATCAGCCCTTTTTCATTTCTTTTAAAGAAATTAGTGCGGGGGTAAGTGGAAGTAAGCACTTTTAAGCAGCAGTAAGTGGGTTTAACCTTGTTTGCACAGGGGTAAGCAATGCCTACACAGGTTAAGCAACTGAGAAGCTAAATCAGTATAAGAAACTGTTTCCTCCGTGCAAGCTTAGGCAAACCCACTTGCAACTACTTAAAAGTGCCTTAGTCACTCTGTATCCAACGGCCCTTGTTCTGTTGCCCAGCAACAAAATAAACAGCCTCTGCAAGGCTCAAACCCAGCACCCCATAGTCAAAGTGATTTACCACTAAGCCATATCAGATAGACATAACCCTGCTGTTTTCACAAACATATCATCCAGCACAATCATTCAACACTACAGGAAATGTATTTAAACATGTAGATGCATATATTTATTTATGTATTTTTTATTTTGCATGTGTTAACAGTGTTAGTATGACTGAGCTTTTGGCTCATCTTCAGCAGAGACCCGGGGAGAAAAGCTCCTCAGTGAATAAAATGTAATAAAGTCCCATTACAATCAGCAAAAAGTTTACTATCAGGTTACAATAGCACGTGTGTGTGTATATATATATTTCTATCTAAATAGATATATAAATATCTATCGATATATATATATATATATATATATATATATTCATATATCTATAGATATATTTGTCTACATGTATATAGCATTTTATATATATATATATATATATATATATATATATATATATACATGTATATATATATATATATATATATATATATATATATATATATACATATGTGTGTGTGTGTATACAGATGTATAGCTATAGATATAAAAGAGAACATAACAATACATTTATGACCACAGGCACTGTTAATGGAGGTGAGGGGGCCCAAGCCTCATACGTCTTGTACATATTGATATTACCCCCCCCCAACAGCCAAACAAGTCTGCCCTGCAATGCAATACCAACTGTTGCAAGTCCCATAACCAGGACCCGACACAACATGGGTACAAGATGTTAACAGTTATCCATCCCACCTGTATAATGTCAGGCAGTAAAGTTTGGCTACCATAGGGAATGTACAATGTGGAAGCAATAAACATTTCTAAGATACATACACACACACACACACACACACACACACACATATATATATATATATATATATATATATATATATATATATATATATATATATATATATATATGCAGATACATATATATATATATATATATATATATATATATATATATATATATATACATATATATGTAACTACACATACACAGATATGTATAGGAAGATACATATTTAGAGAGTGCACACCATACGGAACAACCAGTATTCCTACAGTTGCCACCTTATCAAATGGACACTGTATGAGTCACCCATACAAAAGACAATTGTTGTCTGAAACATATACCCACAGAGAGGTCAAAGGATATAACACCACACACAGGTTTGCATACATGAGAAAGCTTTATTTGTGTATTATTACAGTTGTATATGCCATGTCATATAACTGTTTAGACTTTGAAATGCATAGAAACAGACGAATGCAACTCTCAAACAGATCAATTAATACAGTATAACGGAAAGGATAACATATGTTGCTGTCCAGGCCAAGGCCTTCAAGTAGTACAACAGTAAAGACATACTGGGCCACAGGATAACAATCAGTCAACAGTAAGTAATGCAGATGTATAGTCCAGCAGCCTCTAACTACACTCTGTACGCAATCCCTAAGGGGAAAAGACTTCAGCTGACACAATGGGATGTATCTGTTACATAACCAGGCTTAACTGAAACCATCACAATCACACTGACAAACAGAACAGTCTGTGTGGCAGGAAGCAGTAGCCAGCATTTTCCCAAGGTGAAATGTATGGTAATGTACATCCATATACCTTAAGGCAGCTTACTCCTGATGTCCCTCACATGTTGTAACAGCCTAGGTTAGTTACGGTGCATCCCCCTCTCCCATAGGCTATCATACAGGAGCATACACTGACCACTGGACTGTTACATACACTGACCGCTGGACTGCAGAAGGGCACACGTATTGTACAGATGAAGCCCACACATATATGGACCCAACCCCACAATATGTGTGGGGGCCACAACAGCAGTGGAATGATGGCAGGAATGGCAGCATGACATACTTACAGTTCACTACATAACAACCCCTGACAGCATGTCATATGGACAAAGCCTGGTATGTAGGTGGAGGACAGAGGCTGGAACACAGGCCCATATGTGAAATAGTGTTGTCATACACAAAGCAAGTTGCTGGTGTTACAGGATAGTCTGCAACATACCCTTAATCAGCAATATGAAGTCAGAAACACAAATGGATGTAGCCATGCACTGATGGCACTCAACACACACACTGCCAGTAATATATCTGACACAAGACTTGTGTGGTGGACAGACAAAACATAACAGGCACACCTCTGGCCATCAAGTGGATAGGCCCACAGTTGAGAGCTATGCAGACAGACTGCATAGGTTCATAGGTTCATAGGTAGATACTAGGCTATCTGTCCTAGGGCATTTATAAGCCTAGCCAGAGTGTATTTGGCTTCCACCTCCCTATTAGATTAGCCTACTGTGCCTCTGTAAAGTAGGTCACAGAAGGTACCCTTTTAAGATTAGTTTACTGTGCCTCTGTCTAGCAGGGACACAGAAGAGATCCCAGGGGTGAATTTGCGATTTCCCATCCACTTGTCCAGATTTTGCTTGAAGAGGGTCAGCGAGGGGCTATGTCTAGCATGAATTGGGATTCTATTGCAGAGTGAGGGGAGCCTCTGGGAAATGAATCTGTCCCTCCAGCATGTCCTATTTATTTTTGTGCTGAGTAAATTAAAAACGAAAATACAAACTTTGGAAAAAAAAACAATGATAAATTAAAGACAAACTCATCAATTAGTCTAAAACTAAAAAAGATTTATTCCGTTCTGTTGGCTTTACCATCTTAACAGATAGATGCACTTCTTCAGACCAGTGCATCTATCTGTTAATTTTGCATCATTATTTTATTTTGAGACTTTTATGAAGAAGACTTGCGTTGTTTCATTTTCTAAATTAAAACGCAAAACACAAACTTGGAAAAACAAAAAACAGGTGATGCTGAAACAAATCACGCTAGTCTCTACAAAAATAAAAGATTTATTCCGTTCTGTTTGTTTGCTTTTGTGCGTGCACAGATAGATGCTTGCACTCAGTCAGACCATCTGTCTATCTGTTAATGCTATAACATAATAATATCTTTATTTTTGAAGAAAATGTTGTTCTCAAATGTGCTGAGGTTTAAGTCCCTGGAGCGTTTAGCTCTAAGGGCCTTGGAATTTTTGAGGTGGAGCATGTCCATTAATTCTGGGTTTGACATGGCTTTGTACGTCAGGCATAGATCGCCTCTGAGTAGGCGGTAAGCAACTGAGTAGAGCTGGAGTTTCTTTAGTCAAGCTGCATAGGACATCTGTTTGTAGCCCATGATCCTCTTGGTGAGGTACTTTTGGGGTCTCTCCAGTTGCTGCAGGTGTCAGGTAAGGTACATCCCAAAAGGGGCATTGTATTCAATTATGGGCCTGATGAGTGATGAGTAGAGGGACACAATGACCTCTCTTGATCTAGATGCAAACCCTTTCGTGATAAGGTGGGCTATATAGAAGGTCTTTCTAACCACTTTGACAACGTGATTATCAAAGGAGAGATTACTATCTAGTTGTTCCCCAAATCTCTAATTACTTCTTCCGTACTTAATTGATTACCACCTATGTGGTAATTTGTGGGCACCTTGTTTTTCCCAAAGGGGATGACTATGCACTTTTTAGCATTTAGCTTGAGGCCGTGGCTCTAGCACCAAGCATCTGTCTCTGTGAGACCCTTTTGGAGGATGCTTGTGTCTGCTGGAGATTCGATTATGGCATTCCATGTTAAACTAGTATGTACACACAAATCATGTAACACTGGTGCTATGCAATGCCTACAACACTACTCACACTCTGTCTGTAGTTCTGGAACCTCATACAAATATGTAGCTGGCCTGAGTGTGCAAGTTCTCTTATAAGAGGTATTGCTACCTGCTGTCTGTAACACTGCTGCCCACACACAGTAAGGATGTCCACGATATAGGAAAGGTAAAGGGACCATGCCCACATGATGTAGGGATTTATAGTAGTGGGTTGCCATGATGCTGCATGCAGGTAGCAAGTGGAGGACACTGATTGGTTCAGAGGCCATCACCTGATCATGTGCATCACCTACAAAAGCCATACTGCAATCTATTCCAAGCAGCTCAATCCATTTACTGGAGAGAGAGAGAGGGAGAGAGAGAGAAAAGGGAAGCCACAACCAAAACCAAAACCAAAACAGAAACAGAAACAAAGAAAGCAGGCTAAGGCTGAAGCCAAGGAGAAAAAAAAAACTTCTTCAAGCAAACCACCCAAAACAGACCTCATTCCCACAACAAGTATGTGAAGTGTGTATGCATGTAATTGACTATAGTGTGTATATACATGTAATTGACTGTAGTGCTTGGTCCATAATACTGGGATAGATGATGCGGAATGATATATATGTGCCATCAGGTGTTGTTGTAATGATGTTCAGCTGAACAACTACTATGGACAATAGAGTCTGTCCCTGTGGGTAGTGGGCCATACCCGTCAACTGTGCAGAGCAGCACTGACTGACAAGATGTAAGCCAACATAGTGTGTGTTGTATAATGGAAAGGATGTATATTACGGTGGCCAATAGCTGGTGGCGAAAGTAATGCCATAATGATGGACACGTGGGTTCCAGAGCCCACCACTTGCAAAACACTCATGTTAACATGTATTGTAGCATGCTGAAATGCCATAGGTGTGTAATAGGCTTACCTGCAATCTGACCCTATTTATACCCCCAATGTTAGGCTGTGTCCATATGTGGCACCTGTCTGTGCTGTAGTAAGGCAGAACAGTGCAGCTGTGCAGGAAGGAGAGTTAGAGATTGTGGACCTGATGTCTGAATGTACCCCATATATAGGTATGTATATGTGTACACACACACACACACACACACACACACACACACACACACATATATATATATATATATATATATATATATATATATATATATATATGCACACACAGCCAGGAAATGGAACAGCTCCTTGTAAGTTCACCAAAGCAGATTCAGTAAATCCAGGTAGGCACCAAACTAATTCAAATAATTCCTTTATTCAGAACCACAGAATGATAACACACAAGCGCTTTCGCTCAGAGGAATTCTGAGCTTTATCAAGTGACACCATGCTGTTAAATCAGGTGTCTTATATACCTTGAAAATCCTAGATTAATTAGAAAGTACTGCCAATTAACAATTTAAAGAGACTATGCGCTTTTCCACATGCTTAAAAATTCCATTAAAACAAAATGTATAAAAAAGTAGTGATAAGGAGTATGCTTAAAATAATGCATTAATGCATCTGTTACTACTAAAAATGTTGATAACATAAAAATAAACAAAACATTATACACTATTTCCCTAATGTTTAACTTTATAATAAAACTTGCTGTGTGCAAAAATCTGCACTTCTTTTGAAAATTGAAATAAGATGGAATGACTTGACATACCAACTGTTGTCCGTGTAATTGTAATATAAGGCTAATGCCTAATGTGGGTATGACAATATTTTCTTTTCTTGGCCTTGTTGACAGCCCTGCTGGAAAAAGAGAACACTATATCTTAAGTAAACTAAACTGTGCTATACAATAGGTCATTCCTTAACATAGACCTTGTGTAGTGTAATATTAAGTAAAAAACATGTCCATGTGTTGGGTGCTTGTCATAAATAATTGTATGGGGAATATCAAACTAAAGTCTTGCCCTTCTTAGTTTCAGTAGTGGCTTGATACTGATCAAACCATTAAGCCCAAGGGGTCTCCCAGCATCTAACTTTAATTGCCAGAGGAGTTCTCGGTATTCTAAAGTTGATTCCCAGTCACCCCCCCCCCCGGCATCAGGCTCAACTTGTTCCAGTACCATAAATTTCAGTTTTATATTTGGACAGGTCAGGGAGTGTTTATAAAAAGCGTTGGTTTCCTTCTTTTTGTTTATATCGTAAAAATGCTCATATATCCGCTTTCGGAATTCCCTTTCCGTTTTTCCTACATAGAAACTGTTGCATGTGGTGCAGAAGCCCAGATAAACCACTCCCTTGCTACCACATGTGAAATGGCCTGCTGGGTAGATTTTAAACCTTCTGGATGGAATGGTGATACTTTTTTCTTCCAAGATGGCATGGCATTGGCTACATGCCCCACATTTAAACGTACCCTTTCTTGCTGGGTTGGTTTTCCTTGTAATGTTCTGCTTTTTTTCGAACATTTCCTTAAGATTGGTACCCCTTCTCCTTACAAATGAAGGTTGGTTAGGCAATAGCCCCCTAAACTCTTCAAAGAGGGCAAGTACAGGCCAATATTTTCTTATAGATTCCTCCATTTCCCTTGAATGCAAGGAATAGGTGTAGATAAAACTGTTCTTAAATTCATTGGTGATAACGGGAACGGAACTAGCTGGTGTGCCCGTTCCCTTGCCCAAAAGGGGTGGGTAGACAGTTCCTCTTTTAGAGTTTACCTCCTCGACCAGGCTTTCAAAGAGGTCCAAAGGGTAGCCCCTTTCTAGGAACAGGCCTTACAAAAACTTGACTTCTGCCATGTAGTCATCATGTCCACTGCAAATCCTACTTGCCCTGATGAGTTGTCCTTTGACAATGCCTTTTTTCTGGAAAAAAGGATGTGCACTCTCAAAGTGCAGGACAGAGTTGGAAAAAGTGGGTTTTCGATAAAGCTTAGATTGAAAACTGTTCTCCAAGTAATTTTTGTATATGGTGACGTCCAAATAATGCAATTGGTCTGGATCGATAGAATGGGTGAACTGCAAAAAATTGGTACTTGCATTGATGTGAACAAAAAAACTCAGAAGCTCATCCTCAGACCCTTGCCACAAAATGCAGATATCATCAAGGTAACATCTGTAGAGGAGCAGATGTTGTTCCCAAGGGGGGACCAATACAAACTTGTGCTCCCATACGTGAAGCACCACGTTGGTGTAAAAGGTAGCACAAGATGCCCCCATTGCTACTCCTTTACTTTGTTTGAAGAGTTCTCCATTAAAAAAGATGAAATTGTTATGTAGTATGATTTCCATGAATTCAGTGACCAAGTTACTTAGTCTGTTGTTCATATTGGTTTCATTGGTAAGAAACTCGCCAAACCAGTCCAGACCCTCATCATGTGGAATACTGGAAAAGAGATCCTTGATGTGAATAGTCACCACCAATAGGTCAGGAGAAAACTTGGTAGTAGGAAAATCACACAGAAAATGCCAGGAGTCCTTGCATACATGAGTGAGCAGGGGGGTGAATCTCTTGGTCAAATAATCAATAAATTTACCGATGGGTTCTGTGATTCCTCCTGCCCCTGCCACTATTGGCCTAAATGCTGGCGGGTTGGTTCCCTTGTGGAGTTTAGGGATGCCAAACAAAACCGGTATCCTTGGTTTTTCTACATGTAAATAATTGTAGAGCTTTTCATTGATGGAATTTTGCAGCAATAAATCGTACAAATGGTAGTTGATCTGCGCTAGAGCAATATTGACTTCATTTCGTGAGACTGTTGAATATTGCCCATAATTTTGAAGCATATTATGAATGTAAGCCTCGTAATCAGCAGCAAACATCAGAACTACCCCTCCGCCTTTGTCCGGCTTCATTATCCTCACATTTTCGTCCTTCATTAGAGAAGTTGCCAGCTAGTGAAGTCTTTCTGTCCATAGATATTTTCCTAAAATCCTTTTCCACCAAATTCTCAAAAAAAGATATGAGTGGGTGTAGTGGGGGGTTGAATACACTCCTGCGGCTTGGACCTGTCTCCATAAATTGCTGCCCCTTAAAATAGTGTGTTAAATTCAAACCCCTGGTAAAGAGTTTTAACTCAACCAGGGACTGTGAAAGATTCATAGGTCTAGAAGGCACAAATTGCAAGCCATGAGTGAAAACATCAAACGCCCAGTCATCCAGTTCTAAATCCGTGTAATTATAAATGGCAAAGTTATCTTTTCTTAAAATAGTACACATGTCATTAAGGCCCCCTATACCATTGCCTTTAATGCTGTTAAGGTGGTACACAGCAAATTCTGTGTTTGAAGTGTTTAGTATTGCTTCAAAAAAACATTCCTCATTCACTGCCTGCGGGTCCATGCCCTGGGTGCCTGTTTGTGTCCCCAAACCCCGGGCCTCCCGGGGTTCTGCTGAAAATCCTGGTTACCACCCTTCCTACCCTTTTCAGCTAGCCTTTCACTTCTTCGAGGTGGCTCTTCCACCTCTTCATGAACATTTTCCTCTTGAGCATGTACTACAGAAGGTACCCTATTAGACACTCCTTTGGTATAACGGTTAGGGGCGGGGTAAGCCACCCCTTCCCTGTATTCTGCCAAGTCTCTTTCCAGCTTTCTCAGTTTTCTATTCAAAACCTTGTCGCAGAACATGTCAACTTTGTTAAACATTAGATCATAGTCACTTTTAAAAAGCAGAAAGTCTGCATCAGTTGTTATTTTATTATTAAATATTTCCAGATCCTCTAATAATGAACAAGCTTTACATTCATATTCAGAAATCATTAGGTTCAACATTTCCACACCTGCTCTATCAAAAATATCACATAACTTTTGATAGTAAGAAGTACCTGCTTGCACATTATTGGGAAATTTGTAAAACCTTAAGCCTTTAGGAATACGTTTGACCCTAGAACATTCCCTAAGGAATGTTCCATGCCATCTTGGAAGAAAAAAGTATCACCATTCCATCCAGAAGGTTTAAAATCTACCCAGCAGGCCATTTCACATGTGGTAGCAAGGGAGTGGTTTATCTGGGCTTCTGCACCACATGCAACAGTTTCTATGTAGGAAAAACAGGAAGGGAATTCTGCAAGCGGATATATGAGCATTTTTACGATATAAACAAAAAGAAGGAAACCAACGCTTTTTATAAACACTCCCTGACCTGTCCAAACATAAAACTGAAATTCATGGTACTGGAACAAGTTGAGCCTGATGCCAGGGGGGGGTGACTGGGAATCAACTTTAGAATACCGAGAACTCCTCTGGCAATTAAAGTTAGATGCTGGGAGACCCCCTGGGCTTAATGGTTTGATCAGTATCAAGCCACTATTGAAACTAAGAAGGGCAAGACTTTAGTTTGATATTCCCCATACAATTATTTATGACAAGCACCCAACACATGGACATGTTTTTTACTTAATGTTACACTACACAAGGTCTATGTTAAGGAATGACCTATTGTATAGCACAGTTTAGTTTACTTAAGATATAGTGTTCTCTTTTTCCAGCAGGGCTGTCAACAAGGCCAAGAAAAGAAAATATTGTCATACCCACATTAGGCATTAGCCTTATATTACAATTACACGAACAACAGTTGGTATGTCAAGTCATTCCATCTTATTTCAATTTTCAAAAGAAGTGCAGATTTTTGCACACAGCAAGTTTTATTATAAAGTTAAACATTAGGAAATAGTGTATAATGTTTTGTTTATTTTTATGTTATCAACATTTTTAGTAGTAACAGATGCATTAATGCATTATTTTAAGCATACTCTATCACTACTTTTTTATACATTTTGTTTTAATGGAATTTTTAAGCATGTGGAAAAGCGCATAGTCTCTTTAAATTGTTAATTGGCAGTGCTTTCTAATTAATCTAGGATTTTCAAGGTATACAAGACACCTGATTTAACAGCATGGTGTCACTTGATAAAGCTCAGAATTCCTCTGAGCGAAAGCGCTTGTGTGTTATCATTCTGTGGTTCTGAATAAAGGAATTATTTGAATTCGTTTGGTGCCTACCTGGATTTACTGAATCTGCTTTGGTGAACTTACAAGGAGCTGTTCCATTTCCTGGCTGTGTGTGCACTTACTTCCTGGTTTGGTTCTTTGCTGTTTGTTTGATATATATATATATATATATATATATATATATATATATATATATATGTATATATATGTGTGTGTGTGTATATGTGTGCGTGCGTGCATGTGTGTGTGTGTGTGTGTGTGTGTGTGTGTGTGTGTGTATGTATATATATATATATATATATATATTTTTTTTTATATATATATATATATATATATATATATCTGTATGTCTACATTATTTTATTTTTATTTTATTTTATTTTACATTTGTTAACCGGGCTAGTCTGGCTGGATACATTGTCCATTTTCAGCAGAGGCCCGAGGAGAAAAGCTCCATTAACAGACTAGTAAATTACAATAAAAAGAACAACAAACAAAATAACAATCAACACAGAACCAATCATACAAAAAATGTAAACATACAAGCAAATAAAGGACAAAGTTGTTATTGGTGTAGAGAAATGCAGAGGTATTATAACAAGAAAAAAACAATGGAGAGGCAACATTATTTAGTAGTAATTGCTATAATAAGACTGACTCGTAAGGGAAGAAGAATTGAAATAAACTGACAGATAGAGAGTCAAATAAACTTTACACTATTTACAATTTAGAATAGAACAACTTTTGCCAGAGCACTAGTATAGGAGCGAGATAAGCATAGAAGAGATTTGCATAAAGCTAGAAAAAGAAGAGATGACAAATTGCACAGTTATAGCATATAGTAGGAGCAAAAAGTGAAAAAAAAAAGTTGTGCAGGTGGGTCAGGATAGGGATAATCAAAGGTTGAGAACAACCAGTAGGAGAGAAAAAAAGGGGGGGGAACTAGAAATAGGGGAATATTTTGCTGAGCTCAGTCAGGATTAGAGCATGGGCATAGCCAGTGGGTTTGTAAGTGGTTTCTTATTTGTTTTTTGAAAAGGTGAGATGAGCCTAGGGTGGTCAGGTGTATGGGAAGTTTGTTCCAATATGATCCTACAGTGTTGGCAAATAAGGAGTCACCTGCTTTATTGTGGGATTTGAGAGTAGTTACTAGAAGCTTATTGGCTGAGCGAAGGGAAGTGAGATTTTTATATGGGGTGATGAGGTTATTAAGTATGGGTGTGTTGGATGGGTAATGTAGAATTTTATAAGTGATGACTAATTGTTGTAGAAGTATTATGTTCTGAAGTTCTAGCCAATTGAGTTTTTTTAGATTGAGACAGTGATGAGTACGGAAAGGGGAACCTGTGGCAAACCTGGCAATACTATGGTAAGCTGTGTTAAGTTTTTGAAGGTTAGCTCTAGAAAGGTTGATAAAAGATGGAGAGGCATACAATAGTGTGAAGATGAGGTGCGTTTGGGCGAGGGACACTCGGGTAGTGGCAGTAAGAAAAGGCTTTAGTCTGTAGAGGGCACCTATTTTTTTATTAACAGTCTTGATGGTAAGATCAATGTGGTAGTCAAAGCTTAGCTGATTGTCTATAGTAACGCCTAGTAGTTTAGTGGAACAGTCAGGTTTAATGATAGTGCCATTACAGGACATAATGGAAAATGAGATTGGGGCAGATTTAAGGGTGGGGGTGAAAAGTAGTAATTTAGTTTTTTTGGGATTAAGGAGGAGACAGATGTGTTGGAACCATTTTTCTGCTGCTGTAAAGACTTTTTGGGTGGAGGAGTCGAGTTCTTCTGGAGATAAAGCAGAGCAGATGAGTAGAATCATCAGCATACTGTATACAAGTGGTTGTAGGAAGTGAAGTAGGTAGGTTATTAATAAAAATGGAGAAAAGGAGGGGGCCTAAGATGGAACCTTGTGGGACACCAATAGTGATAGGGAGCTGAGAGGATAGATGGCTGTCCCAGAGGACTGCTTGTTTTCTATCTTTCAAGTAGGAGTCAAACCACTGTAGTGCAGATGGATCAAGTGAGAGGTATTTTAAAGTATCTAGGAGAAGTTGATGGTTCACCATGTCGAAAGCTTTTGAGAGGTCAAGGAATACATATATACGAACACACACACACATATCTATGCAAATACATGTCCCCTATATTTCCACCACAGTGCTGCATGCTATGTGTGAGGGAACATCACACATAGTAATACATACAGATGTCTACAGCTGTAAGTGTGTACAACATGAATGGTTATGTCACATGTGAGCCCCTTGTTGGGACCACATTTCCCTTGTCTGTAAAGTAGGGAATGGGAATATCGGGAAGGATAGCAGGTATATTTGTGGAGGTGGTTTGGGTTGGTAGATATAGCGGACAGCCTACAGGGGTGGTATATGACACATGTGGTGGGTAAACACCCTGGATGGTGTGTGTGGTCTGCAATGTGAAAGCCCCATGAGCCCCCATATTGAAACAATGGGAACAAGGCCCCCACCCATTGCTGGTCACAACAGCAGTTCCACGGCCCAGAAAGTGCCTGGCCTGGAGGCTGAGCAGGAGGAGCATGTGGACCCTGTGAATGTGTACTGGGGGCCTCAAGGTGCTGTAGCACATCCCACAAGTTTCTGTGGAGCCCCCTATGGAACAGACCCTAGATCTGATCACGGGTGACAGGATCATGTCTGTGTGTGCCCCGGGGGGGGGGCACCATCACCTGAGGTGGTTCCTCCTGAAGGTAGTGCTGGACCAGTAGATAAGGAGGCCCCAGGTTGGGTCCCACATGTGATGTGGCCTGGTAAATGGCCAGATGAGGTGGGAGAGGTGGTTCTGCTGGCAACTATTCCCTAAACATGCTATTGTGTCACTGTTATAGAACATATGTGGGTAGTAATAGTCCACACAATCCCAGAACATGTCCAACAGCATGCATAGATATCCCCAATAACACAGAATGCCTGATGTGCAGCAATCACATAGCAAGCATACCACATGCATATATGGAACCATAGAGGCCCTGACAATGGCATGCAGGTGAAAAAGTCTGTAACAGGCCAGCAATGATAGTGTCCCCACAGGGAACATGGCTACAAACATGTAGCACAAAGTGTGGTACAATACAATATATGTCCCAATGGTAGGTAAGCTGTAGCCATACCTATTAAGTTGTGTGAACAGTTTGTTGTCACTGATATGGTGTGGGGGAGACAGAGATGTGTATTAAGAACTATGGTAACCTTTCTGTATGAGTTGCTCAGACCTGTTTCCATCTTTATGTCTTTCAGACAAGATGTCCCACAGCCATTTACCAGGGTATTCAGCAGTAGAAAATGAGGTCATACTGAACTACCTGATGCAGCACTACCAAGTTCTCTTCGATAGGACAGCCCATGAGCAGCAGGAGCAGACCACCCTGTGGAACAATCTAGCTCACAGGGTCAATGATGTCGGCCTGCATAACTTTGCAATGCCCGTCGGCATGCTGCTGCAGTCCAGGGGGGATCACCTCGCAATGGGGGGGGTCATGCCATCCATCCCCCCTGACATGTGTTAAGGAGCTCCTTGCCAGCCTTGTGGCAGCTGCCCGCAAACCCAACAACTGGCAGAGACCATTGTGGAGGTGGGTGCTACCCACACACTGGCTGAGGGGCATGCAGGTAAGGCCACAGGGCACATCAGTAGACCACTGTTGTGTATGTATCTGCATCTGTACAGGTAGATTATGCATATGCGAGATGTCATATATATATAATCTGTTGCTACGTAGTAGTAATAAACAGATGTGCATATGCGGTAGTATTGTGGGCTTGTACTGTTGATGTACTGTAATGCTGCATCTACTGTAATGTAGCAATGCCACAGCTGTGGCCACTGACATCACATCTCTCACACTCTTATGTAGGTCCCTCTGGTATACCACCAAGGCAACAGCCTGTAGCTGGTGAGTATGGCTTACGTTCATGCTTGCCAATACACTGGGCATGTAATGGCTATGGTATATTCCATGCACAATTCTAACACACCTACCCATAATACATGCCATACATGTTCATGTATTGTTGCTGTTAAATGCACTACATCACAATGGTGACCATGATGAGGTATCTGAAGGGTATGTCAGACACCTGCAAGATAGCTAACATCATGTCATTGTGAAATGTGTCCACAGGGATGAACATAATGGTGGGACACATGGCCTACAGTAGGGAGATGTGTGAAACATCACCCTTATACAGTGCTACAACAGTGTATATACCAGTATTACAATGGCAACTGTTACAGATCTACACTATGGCATAACATAATACTGTGGTCCACATTATTAGTTGGGACTAGGCTGTTACAAGTGGTTTTCAGTGTTTGGGACACTGCAAACTGACACATGTGTAGACCATAGTTGTCAAGCATCTGCAAAAAGGCTGAAGGTTGGGAGGGTGTGTCATCATGACACACCAGTGCACCGCAGCAGGGATCCTAATGATGCAAAGAATGGCTGTATCTGCGCACAGGTTCAGGAACTGTGGCAGATGTAACCCTAACTCTACAGCAATAGTGACGGCAGTGTGTGAACTCCAAGAGATGTGCACATGAGTAGACCTTGCAATCATGCAGAGTTGGGGACATGTGTAGGGCAAACTGACCATATACTGCCAAATGCAAATGGCCCATGCTAGTGTACTCCTGCCAGAATAGTGACTGCTGTAGTACACATAACACTAGGTGTAACAAACCGTCATGATAAGGGCGTGCACACATATGCACCCACGGAGTGTATGCATCGCGGTCAGCATCTGCACACCTAACACATTTCTTAGACACTGCATGTGACTTTACAGGACATATGTCACATATCAGGCTCATGTAATGTTAATATATGCAGTGATGTGGTCTTGTGGCATGTCAAGGAAGAGTGTGTCATATAAATAAGGGTGTGTACACTTCCCATAGCTATGGTAAGATCTGATGGTTGTCAGTGTAATAGTATTGTATTGGTCAAACATGCACCGCTGATGTTGAGATCTGTAAACCAGACATCAGGCATTCACAAATGACATCTGTCCACATATCATCCCAGGTATGTGTCACTCAAACACATAGGGGCTCTGAGCATTAGAACAGACATAACTGACACACTAATACGCATTCAACAATGGTTTGTACACCTGTGAGGTTTGGTGCACAGTACACGGCAGGGTGCAGAACAGGTGCACAGCAATACTGTGTACATGGGTGCAGTGTTTTCCAGGGGAAGGGGCATCACCTACTAACACAGCACATGCATCACACACATGTATATTGTTGCTAGCATGGATTGACTATAGCTGCACTGCATGTTGTTGAGTGCCATATGTTAGGCATGTTGGCAGATTGGTAATGGGAGGACTGTGTGTACTATCTTTGTGCAACCTCACCTGTAGGTGTGTGTGTATGTGTGTGTGTTGGGGGGTGCTATTTTGTCTGTAAGTGCAATCTAGTGGAGTGAAGGGGGGTTGATGCATGTACGATGAGTTTGTGCATGTGTGTGTTTGTGTGGGTGTCCATGTATGCACATGTGTGATTGTGGGGTTGTTCATACAGCAGTACTTCCCTTTGGGATTGTGCAGTACATGGACATGGACTGACATATGATACACCAAGAATACTTGTCTGATATGTAAACATAAGACAGCTAAGGTCTGTAGCATGGAACATGCATTGGGAGGGAAAGTAGACACCAGGTATACTCTTAATATTGCAATCAGCAGAAAGGTGAATGACTACTCATGTATGCAGCATGTGTATCCATATATTACTGTTGTCCACATGATAAGTTGATTGAGCAGAAGATCTGGCATGTACTGAGCAATAGCTACATATGACACTCCAGTGCGTGACATTATGGAGTGAACGTAGTAGCCCCTAACATATATGGCCATGCTCACGATGTCCGGACATACCCAGGGTGAACACTGGATGACAGCAGTGAGGCCATGTAAAACCTACTCCACTCATGTCAAGGAGGTAGTGGAGTAACAGGTCTTGTGTTTTGATCACTCATCTAGGCATTTAGAGGAATGATACATTAATGAGTGGTATTAATGAATGTATATTACCAAGTGTGATGCAGGATGGGGAACTTATGTGAATAAACATGGGACTGTTTGTAAATTCTGGGTAAGGTATGTATTAAGATGGAGTGTCAGAGTGTGTGTGTGTGTCTGTGTGTGTGTGTGTGTGTGTGTGTGTGTGTGTGTGTGTGTGTGTGTGTGTGTGTGTGTGTGTGTGTGTGTGTACTGTTATGCAATGCTGTACAGGTCTTAAAGTGTGTTTCTTGTTTTCCCTCACAGGTGGCGAGGTGGGTCAGGGTCCCTCCTGCATACAATCTGATGTTGGTGTTCATACAAACACTGAAGATGATGATAGTAATGTTGAGGCACAGGCAGGGTTGTCAGAGGCCAAAACTGCACCATCGTTTGACAACCCCCTATTAGCCACCCCAACCCTGCACACAGTTACACTGCCTATACATACCCCATCACTAGTGGCCATAGCAGAGGGACAGTTGGCAGTTGGTGGCAGTGCACAGGAGAGTGTGGTATCTATGCCTACTGTGTCTGATCACAGCAGGCATAGCCAGGTGTCTGGCAGGGCACCACATAGGCAGATGTACCAGAGTGTTCATGGTAGGGCCGCAGGTCATTATGCCCCTGGCAGAAGCACCACAACTGGTACCACCAGACGCATGTTTCAGACTGTCATGGCGGGTGCAGGCATGTATGGAACTGTACACCAGACAGGGCTTGAAACTGCAGAGGGCTCCTCT
Source organism: Protopterus annectens (assembly GCF_019279795.1). Taxonomy (NCBI): domain Eukaryota; kingdom Metazoa; phylum Chordata; order Ceratodontiformes; family Protopteridae; genus Protopterus; species Protopterus annectens. Next base: position 588,070,130 of record NC_056739.1, read on the forward strand.
CTCATCTGTAAGTGACAACTTCCATGAACTTGCAGGTGCCCTCTGTGATTATACCAAGGTCATGGCTAGACAGTTGGGTGAGATGGTGGCTCTCATCGACCATGGTTTGTCCGTGCTTGAACATGTGGTGGGAGTGGGGCGATGGCCATGTGGACGTAGGACAGCAACACCAACAGCTGATGGTTGACATGCATGTGCTAAGACACCAAGGTGCTCCCCTAGCAGCAGCAGCAGCCCTAGTGCTGCAGGGAGGATGCTGTCCACACCAAACCACAGCAGGCCATGTGCACATAGCCCTGGCCAGTCCCTAGAGTGACCTGGTTCTAGTGGACATCTGTCATCATCAGGGGAGAGTAGCACATCGAGGTCTGTACCTGAATATGCCCATGGAACCCCTGGCAAGCACAGTCCGTGTGTCCATGGCTGGAGGTGGGGAATTGCACACCCTGCCAGGTATGGTCTGCAGCTGTCCAAGAAACACCTGTATAGGGTAGCCACATGGCAGAACTGTGTACATGCATACCCACGCACTATATGAACACACCTAGGGCAACCCCATACCTACACACACCACATCATCATGCCAATTTCAACTAATTACACCCCTCACCCACACACATGGTGTCAAATGTATGGCCACCCTCAGTCTCTGGCAAACCAACAACACATCCTGTGAATATGATGATACCTGTGCCACATCCCTGTCATCCATAACATTGATGCAGGGACAGGCTGATATGGTTCTGATGTACACGGTGACTGTACTACAGTCTACAAATGTACTGCCGTGTAACATGTTGTCAGGAGTAATGTTTAATGCATACATGTCAGGTAGTGTAGCTGTCCAGCCATGATGCATTATAGCTGTTAGCAACACTCAGTGATTGTGGTCTCCATAATGTTATCCATTTGTGTTGTAGGTGTACATGTGTCAGCAGGAGGATGGTCTGCAGTCATATTCCAAAAGCGGTATGGCACTGTGGTGACATCATGGCTGTGACATATCCTGGGTACAGTTTAACACATCACAGGTTTATATCACAGTTACTGCCTGTGCCACATGGACAGGTGACCTGCTGGGACATGTATAATCAGCAACCTGATGTAGATGCAGCCACATGCATGCACACTCTTACTTGGCAACACTGGGACTAGACCCCTACCTAGGTATGTAGTGCTACTGAAGTGTGCGGCTTTCGTTGCACACACCACACAGCGTTTAGGGTGAGGTGTGTTCCAAGTTACATGTTACATGCAGAATATCCCCAGACATGTACAGTATGATAATGGGAGATGTAAGCGTTGTATATGGACAATACATAGTGTGACATACCATTATATACACATTAACAGACACATAACAGGCAAACACACATCTGAGAGACCTTTGCCTGTCTGTGCTAATTTGTCAGTGTGTCCAAAGTGTTACAGGTAGGCTGCACACAGCACATGCATAACTGGGCTGGATTGCAGTATCATTTACCTGTATGGTTGATGGTGACAGTGGTCATCATACAGTGGTACATGGGACATATACTGGGTGTACCATGGTGTAATGATGTACACAGCACCCACATCCCATTGTGGATATTGTACTCACTGGAGCCCATGATGACACTCTGACAAACCCACCATCACACATTGCCCACAAATGCAATACAGTCCATTGTACATGCCAACAGTGGTACTACAGGGATATGCATCTAATGCACATGCCACAGGCATAGTAGGTTGTTGCATTATCATGCTTCACCTATGGGCAGCAACAACACTATCCATACTACTGTGTGGCAATGCATATTGTAATAGGAGTATGTGGCCTCAGAATGCTGTACCCTACAGATATACAGACATGCACTCATACACACACTTGCCAGAACTCAGTGGGTATCCCATGCCTATCGACCCATTTGTACAACACTGTGGTGCTGGTACTGCAATGCTCATGTAGCCATTAGGGAGTGGAGCGTAACAGGGTACATGTAATGTCCAATACAGCAGCAGCCACATCTTACTATAGCAATGGGTGTTGTGGTGGGTGTGAAGGCCCTCATGGTATTCCCAACAGCAGGTGTACTAACACACAGACACTGCTATCCTCAGTAATGCACATGTACACATTTGTCAGTACTGGGGTGCATCACTGCAGGTGGTCATAAGTGTGTACCTGGCTATTGTCCATGGAGAGATGGGAAGTGTAGGGGATGTGTGTACAGTGGTATCATGCCATCTGCCATGTGCCAGCAGGCAATCTATTGACAGACACCACTGTGGTGACCCTCAGGGTGAGAGTGACATGCATCAGCCAATCTTCTGGGTGCCTCCTGCAAATGGCCAGTGAGGTGATCCAGGTGAGATGTATGCAACATGTATTACAACACGTGGTTAGTATCTGTGATGGAGACCTGTACCCAAGCATGTTCTGTGGTATGGTAGTGGAGGTACCAGTGGCATGTGGTGTGTACAGGGTGTTGTCTCTTATATGTGCCAGTTATAACACAGCTGGGCAGACATGTCAGTGTCAGTCAAGCATAGGTTACCTGTAAGTATCCAAGCTGGATACCTGCCATCTGCAGATCTGTACAGGGACTGACAGACATCATCTTGGCAAGTAGCTATGCAGTAGGATGAATGTGTCAAGAGATAGATGTCTGAAACCAATATGTATGAAATGACAACATGTTGGAAGCCCTCACTGACATGTGCTGTACAGACAGTAGTCTACAGTTACTTTCCACATGTCAGATCATTATCCAGTAGGGGATATATACTGTGACACAGATCACACACCAGGAAAATGACAGTGAGGCCTAAGAGTCCAGCTATGCCTGCAGGGGTGCTTGCTGCCAGTACTACATTTAACAATCTACTCTTGCCTGGGAAAGCACTGTCAACAGTAGTACTGCCATGATACACTACATGCCAGTGTGACAGCACGTAACCTGGATTACTACCCTTGTATGTAACACATTCACATCAATAAGAGTGCTGTACAGGCCTTATATACTTGAGTGCCCCAGACATGACACTCACGCCCCTTGCTACTGTACTGACAGCACAAAGACGCATGTTATGTACATGGCATTACATACACCTATTACAGATGTCATTATCCTGCTATGTTATCACACTGGGATGTGAGCACTGGTTACCAGGGCTGAGCCATGCTTAGCAGGTGTCAGCATTGTTGCAATATAAATGCTAAGCACATTTGGTAAGCAAAGCCTACATGGTGTAAGTGCCCATACATTTAACCATAGCTTAGCACTGCTTAGTGTCACACAAACCTGGCAAAAGCTGCTCAAAACTGTCTTAACCACTCTGTATCCAACAGCCCTTGCTCTGCCCAGCAACAAAATACACAGCCCTTGCAGGTCTTGAACCCAGGGCCCTGTACATAATAATCACAACAGCTAACCAGTACCCCATGACAGCTGTAAAGACAGTTGTTGTTTTCCTAATATATCTGTCAGTACATATATTGACTAGTATTGAACAACTGCTTTGGCTTCCACAATTCTGTAGTACTTGTTATTAATATTACTGTTGGCTCACATATGTTATATCTAAATATATATATATATATATATATATATATATATATATATATATATATCAGATACATACGGTGAGATACATCTGGGAAGGTATACACAAGTGTGATGTTTACACATGACAAGGATATGGATATATACATACGCATATGTAGATATGTCTACATGTACATACACATATATATTCATACATATGTATTTCTACACATCTGTATAGTGCATCATATATATATCATTTTTAAATCTCTGTATATATATATATATATATATATATATATATATATATATATATATATATATATATATATATACACACCTGTGAGAAAGTGCATATCCACAACCAATGTGAACAGAGCCACAGCCACATATGGTACGCAAGCTTAATATGATACTATATGGACTGTCTGATAAACACCATCCTCATATGTGCCACTCACACACTAACCCTACATGAACTGGGTCACAACACAGTGTGGCCCAATGCCTATCTGTGGTTTGGGACACATCTGTGTTTGCCCCTACAGACGTGTGAGCTGATATGGTACCATACACTGGAGCAGCATGTAACATCAGATAGAACAGGACTAAGAACAATGGCATCTACCACATTCTGTGCACAGCCCGAGGTAAATATGCGCAATACACATACTGTTGACAATCACCATAAGTACACAGACCCCAGTACTGTACACATAACTGCAGAATGTCCAGATTATGTCCTCAGAAAGAACCCCTACTATACATAACATGTCTAGCAGTCTGATATCTGACTGGCTTGTTATCAGGTATGATGTCAATAAATAATGGTGTACAGAACATATGCACCTCTTACTGTATGACATATGTACAAAGATTGACAGACTTTTGGCTGGAGCCACAAACACTGTGCCAATATTGGCACGTTGCTGTGATAATCTCATACATTTACTGTCGTACCAGAGTTTGTTGTGACATATGTCCTATGAGGAATATGAAGTCAGTAACTCTCATGGCTGTCACCATGTACTGACTGCAATCCTCAGAGTATGCTTCTGCAGTTCTAAGATAGGTGTTCTGTGAGTAACACAAGAAACATAAGGCTCCTCACACTGTCCAGTCTGCGTATAACCCTACAGGAGGGTGTTTCCTCAAACACATAACACTGTCATGACAGGTATTAAATTATGTAGACCAGCCATATCCACACACACACTGTTAAACCGACATTACTCCAAATGCAGAAGAGCAACATTTATATTCTGTAATCATGTCTGGCACATCCCCCTCCTGTCCATTGGCCTGTCTCCACAGTGTATGTTGTTAGAGGTAAATCCCAATACCATCTGTAATGCTGTATGCCAAACACCAAATTGAGGTCCTGCTCACAGTGAACGAAAAGGCCCAACATCCACATGATGTTCTTAGATATTGGAGTGTGTTTCCATGCAATTGGCTATGGGAATGTTACCACAGCTGTTCCACATGCAATCAGCTAGAGGGGAACTGCAATTTGTGCAGAGGGCATCAGCTGATAATGAACATCACTTACAAAACACAAGGTGCTGCCTAAGCAAAGCAGGTGTACTTCTCCACATCCACCAGAGAAGGAGTGAGAGAGACAGACAGAGACAAAGTAAGTCAGGGAGGGGGAGGGAGAGAAAAGCCTAAGCATGTTTGTGTCACACACCTACCAGTATGGGGTTTCAATCCCCTGACTATGTATTGCAATCACATGTCTATGCAGTTATTGCATGCGCCACATAGCTTATATGTTTGGGAGCTGTCCAAAGGTAATCTGATGGTGAGTGACATCTGAAACAGTGATATAAGAGCAATAAGGTAGGTGTAGTACACTTGCCTGCCCACATGAACAGGTGTCAATGTCAACACAGCCACACTCCCTCAGGGACTCACACACATTGACACAGTTGGCAGGGTCAGGAATAGACTTCTTAACTAGCTAGTTTGCCACAATACAGTAATAAGCAGGTATCACATGCACCACAGGTGTTATCCTGATGATATATGGGCAAAGAGTATATGAAGATGTTTGACACTAGACAGCATGCTTTAATAGACCAATGGGAGTTGTAGTGAGTGTGAATGGGGTCAAAAGCATTATATTCTACACACCCAGACACAGGGTGCCAGTACTGACATGCATGGGTGCATTGCTTCACAGATGTCTAGTGGTTGACTGTGCAAGAAGGCTGTACAAGGCTAGGTGAAGGGTATACCTTGACATCAGGCCACATGACAATGGTCTGCAGTGTGGCTCAGGGGTGTAGTGTCTGGTTTGGCCCACACTGGTGGTTATTATATTCACCATCCAGTCACCTGGGTTACTATTGTGTGTGGCCAGTGCTGTGCAATGCTTGCCATGTATGTGTTCTATAGTCCATGACATGGATGGTGTCTGGGATGTGCACACATCTCACATGCATGTTTAGTGACATGTGGAACTGTACCTGGGGTGTCTGGCCCATGTTGTGTACACAGATCGTTATCAGATGTGCCAGTCCTGGCCTCATGTGGCAGGAACTGGTAATGGACACCAGGTTGACCCTGCACCTACATTGATAGCATGATACAGGTATTCCCTGGTGTCAGTGGCATCTGTCCATACAGGGCATGTGTTTAAGGCATGGTATGTCCTTTGTGGGTCACATTTGATGGCACTACAGTTGTTGCAGGCTTGCAGTGGCGAACATTGTGAAGACACACTGTCTGCAATTATGTGCCTATTGTAGTGATGGGACAGGGTGCCATGCCCTCTGTAGTCCACTGCAATCACACCATGGTTACTATCTGTGGACAATATGCAGGGTACTACCAATAAAGTGGTTGTTGCCTAGACAACTGTGTTTGTGTATGAGATATGGGTTGAGAGTGTCCTCTGGGTAATACAAGGGTTGCTTAATTTGTTCGCCAGGCCCTGATGTCACATGTAGGGATATGTTTTGGCAACCCCACCCTCTTGGCTATTTTACATCTGTTATCCTTGTAAGGTGGCCCACCATATAAGAAATTTGCAAAACCCGCTTCACAATGAGTCCAGTTGTTACACACTCACAGCCACCTCCACACAGGATATGAATGACAAACACAGACACACCAAGTCTCACAGTTGCCATGTCTGGGATTGGAACTCCTACCTAACTACTTTATCACACTACAGCATTGCACAGTTTTAGGATGTGCCATGGAGATTACTGGACTACTCCTTCCCCACGGTGTGCTTCAAAGGGAATGACATCAGCAGGCTTGCCAAAGAGGGGCAATGGCGGTTGTAGTGACTGTGAATGGCTTCAAAAGCATTGCTCCATACACAGACAAACAAACACACAAACATCCACACCTGCTGGGAATAGAACCCCTACTGAACTACTATATCACGCTACAGTATTACGCTGTTCTAGGACGCACCAGAGAGATTACTGGGCTACTTCTTCCCCAAATGTGCATTTCAAGGTGAATGACATCAGTAGGCATACCAAAGTAGGGTATTTGAAATTGTAGTGAGTGTGACTAGCTTAAAAAGCATTGCTCCCTCCACAGACAAATCCATCCACACACACACACACACACACACACACACACACACACACACACACACACACACACACACACACACACACGGTTGCCACATCTGGGATTAGAATTCCTACCTAACAAGTTTATCACACTACAGCATTACACAGTTATAGGACACACCACAGAGATTACTGGGCTACTTTTTCCTCAAAGGTGTATTTCAAATTGAATGACATCAGCAGGCTTGCCAAAGTAGGGCACTGGAGGTTGTCATGACTGTGAATGGCCTCAAAAGCATTGCTTCCTACACAGACAAACTAACACACATATACACTTGCGATGTCTGGGAATAGAACTCCTACCTAACTAGTTTATCACACTATAGCATTACGCAGTTATAGGAAGTGTCACAGAGATTACTGGGCTACTTTTTTCCCTAAAGGTGTATTTCAAAGAGAATGACATCAGCAGGCTTGCCAAAGAAGGGCAACGGAGGTTGTAATGACTGTGAATGGCCTCAAAGGCATTGCTCCCTACACAGACAAACTAACACACACACTTGCCATGTCAGGGAATATAACTTCTACCTACCTAGTGTATCACATTACAGCATTAATCAGTTATAGGATGCACCACAGAGATTACTGGGCTACTCCTTTCCCAAAGGTGTATTTCAATGTGAATTACATCAGCAGGCTTCCCATAGTAGGACAATGGGGAGGGCAGTGTGTGTGCATGGGCCATAACCCATTCATCTAGAGGCAGACACACCTCACTCAGGCACACACAGGTTTATATTCCACAGGTGCATGCATACAACTGCTAGATGACTACTGCCTTGTACAGTCATGTTGCACAGTTAGCACTAGCACCACAGAGTCTATAATGCTGAGGGATTCCAGAGGCAAATGACTATGGTGAGTGACATTTATACATCATGTGGTTGTAGCCATTTGGCTGTGTGCTGGCTGGGACAGACCTCATGATGGAAGGCCTTTTGTCACTGTCACTCTCTTCTACACATCTATGTATGTGTACTTTTGGCATATTATAGTGTGTTTTCTTGGATTTATGTGTTTATTCCTATCCAATGTGTGTGCAAAGCATGACTGGTGCATACTGAGGAGTGTATGCACTAATATCTGCAACTGTCAGATATGCATGGTCCAGTGCTGTTGCCACACATGGGCTTCATTTCTTTAAGTGTGTGAGCATGCCCAGTATGACCTTTCAGTATTTTGTTGTCTGACAGTGCCTCCGTTTCTCTAAGTGTGGGAGCATGCCCGGTATGACCTTTTGTATTGAATGTGTGGATCCATTCCAGGTAGATTGTACTCCAGTGCAGACTTTGGTGTTCGACACCTACAGCTAGCAAACTGTTTCTGCAGGATATCTGTAGATCAGTTGACAATATGGGGTCAAACTGGGCAAGGAATAGTGGATACTGTAGGTAACTGTGTCGGTGCTGCAGAGATATTCAGACATGTGTACTCTTATACACTGTGATGTTTCATGTCATCAAGTACTATTAGGTAGACATTTTTGCTTGCAGTGATGTCCTGGGGAACACAGGGTGAATGCAGCTGTGTCCAGTATTGTGGTCAAATGCCTACATATTCATACAAACTAATGCCATTCTGGAGGGGAGCTGCAGACACTTGCTGCTGGGTCTGTGTAACTGGTTCAGCACCTTGGTACAGTAGTGGCAGAGGATCTCATACTTGTACATCCATCGACGTGACAGTATGGCCTTATCTTGCTGTGGCAATACCTCATAGATGTACAGATTCACACAGATTACCCAGAGGCAGGGGTCACAAGCCAGGAAATTACCCCATTGTAGTTTATGAGCAGGTTTGTAGCCACCCATTCTTGTGTTTACAGCCAGGGATATTATGTACAAACGTTTGTGTTTTGGACTTCACACATTCCATGCTGCCCATGCTCCCACCCTGCCCCTCTATTATTCTATCCTCTTCCATACATTATGCAAACATTCTCTGATACTTTCCCTATAGTTATCACCTCATCACAGCAGTATATTGGTGTTGCTCCACAGTTCATGCAGTGGGACATGGTGGACATGTTACTGTGGTTTGTCCACATGGCCTTACATATGGGTTTTGTGGACTGTGTTATGTTGTTATTTGAGAGTCCATGACATAACATACATTGGCAGTATGGGTTAGACACAGGCCTTTGGCAGAGGACTGTGGGCCATTTGGTAGTAATGCAGGCCAGCTGTAGCAGGCCATTGCATTCTGTCAGTCCTACAGTCCCAGACTGCAATACAGTATATTCCCCTGGGGTGACAGGGTAGGTGTGCTACATGTTCATGCCAATATTTTCTGTCAGTATTGATCAAGTGGTGTGAATGCTGGCAGTGTGCTTCTTACAGCTAGGGACACACCTGCATGGGACACCTGCACTGCATGCTGCCTTCTTTTGCTATTGCCATACACAGATGGGAGTCATATTGTACCCATTCCCAACAGCAGGGATTAGACCGGAGAGGTACTTGTGGGTGGTGGTTGGGTGAGCTGGGTGCATGTGTGCTATGAACACTACTTGCATCTGACTCACAGATATACATGGAGCATTCCACTTATGCTGGCTTGTGCAGGGACATCAGCTATTTCTCAATACATCATTCCTATAACCTTTGTAGTATGCAAGTGTTTGGACAGATGACATCGGTATTCCCTACTACAAGCCCAGATAATGTGCTGCAAACCTGTATGTACAGTTCCAAGGGTGTGTCCATTTAACAGTTGCACATTATACACTGTCTGTCTGGAGCACTTTCCCCTGTGTACTGCTTGTATATCTGGCCCAACAGTCATGCCATATCCATCTTTCAGATGGTGGCACATATTATCTCCATACATTTACAATTTGTTACTGCTATAATGTGTTATACTGGGGAGCATTGTGTTTGGCACTGCAGTTGGGAGGACTTGGCCCTGTCATCAGCAGTATTGGGCAATGGCCACCAGGACAAACCTCACCATGCATACATACTGACCAGTCTCACACAATATGAAACACACACCAACCTAACACACGCATACCTGCATATTGTACACACGCTAAAATCTATCCTGCTACCTTGGCCACCTCAGGTAATCTGTGCTCCACTGGTATTATACCTACACATACATATTACTACATTTCTACATGGGAGTGGGCGGCACACCTGACTGCTACTACGTGTCTACATTGGATTGGGGGGCACACCAGATTGTTACTACATTTCTACATAGGATTGGGAAAGCACACCTTTGTGTTACTATGTGTCTACATAGGACTGGGGGGTGGGCACACCTGACTGTTATTACATTTCTACATAGGATTGTGGGTGGGCACACCTGTGTGTCATTACGTGTCTACACAGGAATGGGGGGCACACCTGACTGTTACTACATGTCTACATAGGATTGGGGTACACCTGAATGTTACTACATGTCTACATCAGATTGGGGTGGCACACTAGACTGTTACTATGTGTCTACATCAGACTGGGGGGGCAAACCAGACCGTTGCTACATTTCTACATAGGACTTGGGGGGGCACAACTGACTGTTACTATGTGTCTACATCAGATTGGGGTGAAACACCAAACTGTTACTACATTTCTACATAGGATTGGGGGGGCACACCTGACTATTACTACGTGTCTACATCAGATTGGGGGGGCACACCAGACTGTTACTACATGTCTACATCAGATTGGGGGGGCACACCAGACTGTTACTATGTGTCTACATCAGACTGGGGGGCACACCAGACTGTTACTACATTTCTACATAGGACTGGGCGGGCACACCTGACTGTTACTATGTGTCTACATCAGATTGGGGGGGCACACCAGACTGTTACTACATGTCTACATAGGAATGGGGGGGCACACCTGACTGTTACTATATTTCTACATAGGACTGAAGGGGGCACACTTGACACTTGTACACATTTGCTATGACTGTACTGGTATGTCAGATACTCCATTTCATTCTGTATTCTAACCCATCATGCTGCCTAGAGGCATATCAATGTACTACAGGTCTTAGGTTTGATTGAACTACATATCACTTTCTGACTTTTTACCCTTCACAACTAACATCCCACTGCCTGACCTGTTGTAGTCTGTCTGTGTAGGCCTGGGGGGGGGTTACCCATAGCCATCATTCAGAGGCCTTAGCACAGCTTTGTTGTGTTTGTCTACACCCGTCATGCTGGCTGAAACTGTTGTTAGATATGTGAGCCTCCCTGACTGCCATGTGTGTGTCATATGGACACACACATGTGGCCCAGCCCATTTCCTGCAGTTGGTTTTGACACCATGTGTAGTATTGGCTACTATGGTGACACCAGTATTTGTTACAGATCTCATGCTGCCACTATAGGTGTCTACTATCTGCTGGTATCCCATTCAGCCACCCGATTCCCTTGCATGCTCACATCCATACCATAGATACAAGTAACAACACATACTACTCCATTCGGCAATTGATAGGAAGAGTGACTTACCTTGTGGTTGTGCCAGTATTGAGGATGGTGCTGGAGGGCTGCCTATGTTGGATGCACATAGTACACTCCCTATACATGGTTGAGCACAGGTAGTGTCATGTTTGACATCCCTTTTACTGTATGTGCGAGTCAGAGAGAGGTGTCATTCCCTGGTGGTGGAAGAGATGCATATTGCTGGCCAAAGCCTTATGGGTGTTGGGGAAATATACATGCTCACCGACATGTGCTGACATGGCATCCAGGAACTGGTGGAGTACACTGGATGCTGATGCATGTGAGATCCCTATGATATCCCCAGTTGGCCTTTGGAAGGTACCTGTGGCTAGTATTCTTAGGCCTACACATACCTTGGTATCCACTGAGATGGGCACCTCTCTGTTAGTTCTGTGTGTCAGACATGGCCGGCACAACTCAACAATTTGTTCTAGGAGGTCTCTGTCCACCCTATAGCACTCCACTATCTCCAGCTCATGTAGCCCTTGGTAGGATACCCTGGGTATGTACACTCTTCTCCATCTCCTCACTGTAGGTTGGTTGACAGCATTCTCATCCTCACCACACTCAGCCTCTTCCACGTGTTGATGTATAATAGCTACTGCAGCCCCTATCATTCTGTTGTTTTTGCTTGTTAAAATTTCCCCATTTGTGTACACTGGTGGTGTAGACTACGTGGGAAAAAACAGAGGGAAAGGTGTTTACATAGTTTATAGGAGTTTTCTGGGCTGGGCTGCTGCCTGTGTAATTGGCTGATTCTGATACATTTCACCTGCCAGCTATGCTAGTTCTCCTTGATTACCTTCCTACTACTGTTTTCCCTTCCCATTGCCTTCCTGTTTAAGCTCAGGGGCGCACCGTGCAAACACAGTGTTCAATTGTGCACAGAGCTGCTATTTCCTGGTTTACTTTTTTTTTTCCTTTAAAACCCAGTGCATGGTGCACACACCCACTTAGGCAATGTAAAGAGTGTTAGGCAGCCTCAGACACACCCCCTTGCTTAGCTCTGCTAAGCTAAGGGCAATCCCGAGCCATAGAGCTCCAGTCTGCTTACAGTATGCCTGACACACCCTCGTATGATGTCAGCTAACTCTTTGGCTTGAACCATGCTATTCCTGCACTTACACTGTTGGGTGTTGACTAGCATTTAGGGGAAATCTGGGATTCAGTATCATTCCCTTCATTTGCATAGGATTGCCTGCTAATGCATAGTTACTGGTCCCACACTGAGCCTCCCCCCTTAGCAACCACTATTCACTGACCATGTTGTCTTCTGCCTGCCATTGAGTATAATGGCAAAATAGTGATTTTGGTTAGAATGCTTATTTCAGGTTATTTTTTATATTCTCAGACCGATCCCATTTGCACACCGCTGCCCTACGCTTAAACAGTCGAAATCTGCTAAAAAAATAAAAGTTATTTTTTTTTTATTTTTGAAACTGTTTTCCATTCCAATGGCCATATATTTGGCCATTGGCATGGTTTCCCATAATATACACACTTCATTTTGAGCTGTCATGGCTCTGTTTTGTAGTTTAAAAATACTCAGACAATTCCAGTAGTAGGAGCAATAGGTCTCATAAAAAATAATTTAGAGTTGTATTTAAACATGCTACCACTACATGCAAATCCATATGAATTGCAAAATGAGTAATTTCTGGGCAAAATGCAGGTGCTCCTAAGAGCACTATTGGCTAACATCAACGATTGAAACAATACTAATTTAGTGGACTTTAATCATATCCTGCCTTAGGAATGGTTGGAAACTTAAATGACATAGAGAAATTAAGCATGTGTAAACTCATATGACTAGGACACAATGGCTAAATTGTAAGAAAAATGGATTAAATATTTTGTAGTTTGCAAAAATGTACTCGGTTACTAACTGAGTACATTTCTGCACACTACACTAGGCCTGCACGGCCATCTGACAGCTTCCTGGATCACAAATTCACCTCATTTGCATGGTTTTCACCTGCAAATGCGGTAATTTGCATACAGGAGTTGTGTCTTGAGTGTCTAGTACAGTCTTGGCTGGAGACAGCTTGGCTTCCCGTTTGGCTATATAAGTGCATCTCTCACAGGTTGTAGTGTTGGGTGGTAGGAGGAGGGTTGTCAGTGTACATGAGGCAATTGCTAGATTGTCCCAAGATGCCCAGATTCATCAGGTGGACAGGGGAAAATACCGGGATCTGACCCTTAGACATGCCTGGAAAGGTGCTTATTAATTTAAGTACTAAAAACTGTTTTCCTCCTAACAAGTGAGAAAAGTTGAGTGCTGCAGTAATTTGTAGATTATTTACTGCTTGCAATGAGTTTTGAATAAGTGCTGAGCACAAGGAACAGTTTTGAGTGCTAAAACTAGAAAACTGGCTAGTTCTAAGGGAAAATTAGAAGAACAGACTTTCTGGCACCAGAAATAGTTTAACCCTAGTTAAACAGCACTGTGCGATGCACAAAACTATTTGTTTAACAAAGACAAACAGTATAATTTTCTTCTTACAACAGACTTGCTTCTCCATTAGTCATTTCTTTAGACCTCTTAGATCTTACAGTTTGGAGGATTTCTTATCCTGAATTGATCCAAAAAGCTTCATAATTATTTCTAATTCTGCTCAAATCTAAAAACAGTGAAATTTTAATCTTGCAAGGAGCCTCTGCCTTTTGACTGCTTCTTTTACATAATTCTGCATATTAGAAAAAAATAGGCCTCCTTTCTTCTTTTGAGACATAATTTCCTTTCTGCTAATACTGGAGTGTCTAGCATGGCCGTCAAAATTATGCAGTACCCTTTTATATGCCTTTTCAGTATGTGCAGAGTATGGGAGAGAACTAAAAGGAAGCAACCCTTTCGATAAAATTACTACCTGGGTTATCTAGTGTTTGTGCACCATTGCTTTCACTAAAAATTATACAAGGTTGTGAAAAATCCCCACTTTGATCTCTACTAGATATTTTCTGTATTGTGTTTTCTTCTGTTAGCAGTAACTTAGATACAGCTAAGAAATGTACAATGATATTCAGCAAACAATGGATAAAACCCCATGGGATTCCTGACATAATGCACCCCATCATCTCCAAACCATATTGAGAACAATGTGACTTTATGTTGAATTTTGTATCCCATTTGCTGTTGCACCAAATATAGTGATAAATACTGCAAATAGCATTGGAAACAGTAGGCATTCTTCCTGTGCCCCTTGATAGTTCAAAACAGAGACAAGGTTCTATTAGCAGACATATTAGCCAGATGCGATTAGTATAACACCTTATAACTTTTAACTCTCCACAGATCATCTTTTCCATTACATTCCACAGAGACTTGTGCTCATCTGAGTCAAATATTTTTAAAATAAAAAAATCCCCATGCTAGGCTCCACAACCAATTCTAAATCCCTCTGTAGGATGGGCTATAAATACATTAGATCCAGAGTCACCATCCTGTCCTTTGTAAACCATTGTTGCCTACCAGTTGTGGAAATACTACCATAGCATATTTGCTAATACTTTTGCATTTATTTTACCATCCAAGGTGAGCAATAATATTGGTCTATAGCCAAATTAGCCCATTGGGTTTTCATATAAGCTCAGGTAGCAGGATGTTCTCAGCCTGTCTGGTGAAAGCCTGTAACAACCTCTTACCTTCTGTTTCTAGAAATACCCTAAGTAAAACTGCAACAAATTCTATAAAAAATGGTTACATCATTCTGCAGTAAGACCAACCAACCCTGTGGCCATCCCTGAATTAATGAAGGCAATAGAAAATCCTGTGACATACTAACTTACTGCTGCAATGTCCATGACATGTTTCAGATATTTTCTGAATAGAAATGGCAAGTATTTTACAGAATTTAGCTATAGATTCTGATAACCACAGAAACTTTAGAGTAGTGCATCTCCAGTTATCCATATCTTATGTGGTGCAGGTGAATGACAAGTGACAGTTACATTTTGTTTGATTAAACACAGCATTTTCTTAAACATCATGCAATTATTCTGGCTATAGTCAACAATTACTTTTTGTTTGATTAAGCATGGCATTTCCTTACACATCATGCAATTATTCTGATCCTAGTCAACAATTTATGTTTTAATTTCTGTATTTATCCATGGGCAAGCAAATGTGACTCTTAAAAAGAAATGCAATATGCACAATGTATAAATATGTATACATCAAAGTCTGTTTAATGAAGATACAAATGAATAAACATTAAACTTAGATAACATCTTTTTTTTTTTGAAAATGTTTTATTTTCCATTATAATAATAGTTAATATTACAATCTTCCTTGTAGTCATATATTAAAACATTCTATATACACTATGTACAATTGGCTCGAACAAATAAACAATGTATAATTTGTAATGAGTAAGAATTTCAAGGTAAAATATTCAATCAAAAAATTTCAGTTAGTTACACATAAAAAAATAATCTGAGACCTGTTTTAATGTCTCAAAAGAGCAAGAATTTTCTTCCAAGGATTACTGATCCATTTTTTAGGAGTGATTCTCAGGTCTGTAACTTTAATATCTTGTAGTACAGTTTCTTCCAACAATTTCAGAAAGTCTTCCAAAGTTGCTTCTTGAGTTGACTTCCATTTTCTCATTATGCATTTTCTCACTACTGCTAATACAGACCATAGAAGAAATAAGTCCCTTTTACTCATTCCTGTATTATCATTGACATTTAAGAAAAATAGGGATTTGGTTAAAACAAAATTATCTGTGAAAATAGCTTGTAAAAATGTTGTAATTTCTTCCCAAAACTTTTTAACATTAATAGAATAAAAAAAAATGAAACCAGTCAGCTTTACATATTAGTTGACATCTCCAACATGAGGTATTTTCAAATGAATTAAATTTTGTTAATTTGTCAGGTGTAATGAAAGCTCTGTGTATAAATTTCCATGTAAATATTTTCCATACTTGTAAATTAAAAGTTGAGTTAATAGAGTACAAAAGGTCAATTTTACTTTCATTTGAAGGATTAGTTTGATGTCCTTTGGTTATGTAGTTCCAGTATTTTAAATTAGGGTTAGATTTATATATCATCAATGTTTTATATAATTTTGAAGTTAGATTAGTCCCGTTGAAGTTGTTATAAATTACATTAAACATAAGAGTTATACATTTAGGCCTAGTCTTGAAGGATGAATTAGTAATTATTCTATTTAAGTCTTGAGCATAGAGTAAAATACTTTGCAGTATCAGCCAATCTGTATTTGATAAGTTAAATGTATGTTGAATTTGTTGAATATCTAGAATTTTCTGATTTTTTTTTATATATTGTTGCCAGCAGATAAAGTTTTTCATTTCCGAATTTGTTAAAGTATTTATATGAATTTTATTGAGGAAGTTTTTAGTAGAAATAAAGGGTATTATTAATTCTAACCAAATTTTAATATCTGTATTAGAATATATGAATCTTCTGAAAGAGTTATATATGTTATTTACATAGTTTAGATTTCTTAGTTTTGAAATATTATATTGAATATTTATCATTGTACCATGCCACGGTATATTATTTTGTATATTTGCTATATGATTTCTAGTTATCTTGTTTTCATTTTGAAAAATAATACAGTGTACATTTTTCCAATTTGAAGAATGACTATTATCAAACCAATTAATAATAATTCTAAATATAGATGCTTTTATATAACTCTCTATGTCTGGAAAATGTATCCCGCCCATATTCCAAGATCTGATGTGATGTGTGTAAGCGATCCTATTTCGTTTTGGATACCAAAGGAAGTTTAGTAGGATTTTATTTATTTATTTTAGTAATTTTAGGAATGGATTGTGCAATATAATTTATTTTTGGTAGAAGAATCATTTTTATAATTTGGAGCCTGTCTTCAAATTTCAAATACATTTTATTCCACTTTGTTGTTAATAATTTTATGTTATCTATTATATTTGTGTAGTTTAAATCTAATGTTAATTCCATATTGTTACATAGAGTTATTCCTAAATAATCTAATGTGGCAATTTGTTTACCTATTATATGATTAGTAGTAATTGGAGAATCTCTTCCTTTGTTTAAAATTAGGTATTTAGACTTTGTTTTGTTAAAATATAGTCCAAATATATGATAGAATCTATCTACTAAATTATCTAATTCTTGTAAAGATTCCTCAGACACAGATATTGTTAGTAGGATGTCATCAGCAAATAACATAATTTTAGAGTTATATTCTCCATATATGTCAATACCATTTACTTTGGAGTTATTACGTATTAAGGATGCAAAGAATTCTATTTCAAGTGCAAATAGAATAGGAGACATCAGACAGCGTTGTTTTGTGCCTTTAGATATTTTAATTGCTTCTGAAGCAAACGACCCTAATTTTATGTATGCAATGTTACTTCTATAAATATTTTTTATTAGTGAAATAAAATTAAGTGGAAAATTAAATAATTCTAAAATTTTGAAAAGAAAATTCCAACTAAGGGAGTCAAAGGCTTTTTCAATGTCTAACGTAGCTATTATAGCTTCTCAAGTGTCTCTGTTTAATAAATCTATAAGTGTTAATATTCTCTGAATGTTATCTTGGGTGTGTCTATTATAAATAAATCCAGTTTGGTATTCATTTATAATTTGTGTCAAGAGTTTTTGATCCTATTAACTAATATTGGCATAAAGATTTTATAATTATTGTTGAGTATTGAAATTGGTCTATAAGAATTACACAATGAAGGGTCTTGTTTTTCTTTTAAGATAGGTGAAATTAAGGAGTACTTCCATGAGGGAGGAATTATATTCTTTGAATGTATTTCATTTAAAGTTTTATGAAATAAAGATCTTACTGAAGTTGGAAATATCGTATATTATTCATTAATTATGCCATCAATTCCCAGAGCTTTATTATTTTTGATTTCCTTATTTTTTTCAGAAACTTATTTAAGTGAAATTTGTTTTTAGAAGTCTAGTTTTAGTTTTTCAGGAATTATTTTTAATGTTATTGAATTTATTTCTATATTTAATAAACTAGATAGGTACGGGTTATCTTTAAAATGTTTGAAGTGAAATTTAAAAGCATCCAGTATATCACTTATGTCTGAAACTTTTTTTTGATCTTCCCTCATGAATGACATTTGAGATATTATTTTCAATAGATTGTTTTTTAATTCTAAGAGCTAAGTTATGCATGTGTTTGGGAAATATAGCATATGAATTGAGTTTTAGTTTTTCCAAAGCCAAATTAGTTTTATGAGTTAGGATTTCACAATATTTTTTTTTCATTGTTCAATTGCTTTATTATTTATTTATTTTTTTTGTGAATTTGTAGAATTGTTAATATTAAGATTGGTAATTTGCTTTTGTATGGTTTGTAATTCTGAATTCCATTCCTTTAATTTATTTTTATACCAAGAAAGAATTTTTCCATTCAAATATGCTTTCAAAGTGCCCCATACATTTATTATAGTAGTTTCATTGGTATAGTTTATATCTAAAAAAAATTGTATTTCGGAGTCTAACCAAGGTTTGAATTGTTTTAATTCAGTGATATAAGCGGGAATTCTGGTTACAAAGGCTAGCTTATTAAATTCTGTATGAATTTTGAGGATTAAAGAATTATAATCAGAGAAAGGACAAGGAATTAAAGAAAAATGTTTTTTTTTTTTTTTGCTTAAATCTTGGGTTATGAAATGTTGTCTATTCTAGTTTGAGTACCATATCTATGTTCTTGTTGTGAGAATGATAGTGAGATATTTTCTTTATGAATGAATATGTCAATTAGATTTAGACTTTCAATACATTTTTAAGAGCTTTACCTATGCTATTAATATGAGTACATCTTTTATTAGAAGTCTCAGAATTGTCCAAGATACAATTGAAGTCTCCAATTAATATTAAATTTCCTTTATAAGTTTTATTGATTAGTTTTATATGTTTCCTTACTGTCCCTACGCCAATACCTGGAAACCAATTTGCATTAGCTAGGTTCCAAATCCTATTATTGTATTTTATTATTACAATAGACAAAAGCCCTTCTTTATCTTCATATTTAAAAAAGAATTTGAGGCATGGTAGCATTTTTTTTCCATAGGATTATAGTTCCCCTTGTTGTTTTCTTATATGAGGAGTGAACTAGTACTTTATATTTGTTACGTTTCAAAGTACTTCGAAAATGAAGACAAATATCGTTCTTTCTCTCTTTCAATGGTTTTTATTAACTACTATACACATGTGCGGGAGCCTCATGGAAAGTACCAGGGAGACTCCCAGAACAAAGGAATAAACAAGCTTATATACTGGTGATATTGCTGACAGTACAAAAATATAAAAATGAACCAATTAGACCATTATACAGGGCAATTAACCAATCAAAGGTTTACCCATAAACATAAGACAATTCACATCATCATATCTCTGGGCAAAGAAGGAAAATCTGATGCATTTCCATAAAAGGCACATTTCCTGCTTTCAGGCAGACTCTTGCTTTTCAGCATTTTCTCTTTGCTCAGAGTTCATTCAAAGTTCATAGTAAACAATACGTTTTAATACATACAGACTGTCACATACTCAATTCCCTCAAACACATGCTTTGACTGTTCATATTCTACAATCCCCCATTTGATGCTGTGTAAGCATCATCACTTAACCTATCATACATTTGTCCCAATTCTAGCATAACCATGCTACTGGTCTTTTCATTATTTGTAGACATTGTCATTTTATCATCCATATTCATAGTTGCAGGCATATAAAAATTAGGCACTTTTTTCACAGTTTTTGAAGACATTAATTTTAAGATCAGTACTTTGATTAGGAATAGAACAAGAAAAGCAACAATTGCTAATACTGCAATTAATAAAATCAGCTTCAACAGTCCACCTCCCCAACCTGAGAATAGGTTGGTTAATCATGCCCACGTTGAACCATCGGCCTCCTTGGCCTTTGAAAGTTCAGAAATTCTTTGTATCAGTTCAAGATGACTTTCAATTTTGTGCTGATTATCAGGAATAAACATACAGCACTCCTCCTGGATTAAAGCGCAAGTTCCTCCTTTCACTGCCAAGGTGAAATCGAGGGACATACGATTTTGGAGTACTACAGCCCTCATAGCAGTCAATTCATCAGTCACTAATTCTAAGGCAGAAAATGTAGCATTGCATAGTATTTCAAGCAATTTAGATAGCTTTCTCAGTTCCCAAATTGATTTCACTGCTCCATATGACAGAATTATACCAGCCCATGATATGATGTCATCACCTAAGTCCATATGGGACAGTCCTTTGGTACTAGCATGAGCTAAGTCATGGTGATAGATCCATGAAGCATCAACTCGACCTACAGGATTGAAAGGCTTCTTAACCTCTCGAGCATTTTGAATTTTTCCTTTAGGTAATGCAGATACATGCCGAATAGCTGGAACCAGATAGCCCAAGAAGCAGCTACCAGACCAGTCTCCTGGTAGCCATTTATATGCTTTTCTTCCACACACAAAATAACAATTTTCTACTTTAATGGTGATGTTGATAGACTTAAAACGATCCCTGGCATCCTGTAGTCCTTGGAATATTTTCGAATAAACAGTTTCAATTTTCTGGGAAAAGTTAGCTATAGTGTCCTTAACAAGTCTTTTTACAGGTGAAAAGTCTGTTACACAACCCGAATTGTCTGCAGTGCAGTTATATACCACTGTTTTGTTACAATGGCTCCACCAGACTCTGGTTTTACCAAGTTTTTGAAAACACACAGTTCCATTTTGATGGAGGGACAACTGTAATGTTATTTTGTCTTTTGAAATGACATTTTATGCATCGTAGATCAAATTTGTCCAGGTTTCTTTAACTCCTAAAGGGACTATATTTAGCATCAATCCCCCATGAACAGTAGGAATAGCTGTGCAAACCCAACAGTCTGAGACATTGAGGGATGATGCATATGCGTACTTAATGGCTTGATAGGTGTTGAAAGGTGGATGCCATACAGCTCATTTGGTATAAGTCATAGAGGAAGCAGAAAATAGAAATGGCCACAGTAAAAATAGCAAAACAACAAGAATAATCACCAAAATCATTGTGCAATATTTTTGTAGAAATGTCGGTTGCGCTTGATGAGTTTGTGTAATTGGATAAACTTCAGGCATTTTCAAGTGCTGGTACAGTATGACTGCGAGTGCAAGTAGCAATAGGTGGAGAATCTGGACTAGCAAAAGGTAAAGGTTGCTGATCTTCAGACGGGATTACCTTCTTGACATGTGATATGTGAATCCAGGTGGGTGAGCCTTGTAGCTGAACTGCTGAAGAAGTGGTCAGTAGAACCAAGAATGGCCCTTTCTAGCGTGGTTGATGAGCTGTTTTTCGAGAAAATGACTTGACATATACCCAGTCTCCTGGTTGTAGTGCTGAGGACAAGAAAAGATCAGGAATTTGCTGAGCTGCTGCTACCTGGCAATGATGAAACTGTAAAAAAGAAACAAGAGAAGTGCAATACAGGAGAATATTATGATCAAATTCATCATATTCAGAAAAGGGCGGTGGTGGAGTCATGGGCATATGCATAGGGTGGCCCATGAGGATTTCATGAGGAGAAAGACCTTTAGTAGGATATACTTGAGTTATCATAAAGAGCAAGGCTAAAGGTAGGGCCTGTACCCAAGTTAGGCCCATTTCAGTAGTAATTTTAGCCAGTCTTGTTTTCAGTGTCTGATTCATTTGTTCAATAATACCTGATGCCTGTGGTCTATATGGGCAATGAAACTTGACAGTGATGCCTAACATTTTGCAAAGTGAATCAATTAATTGAGCAGTAAAATGTGTTCCATGATCTGAATATATTTGACAAGGAACACCAAAATGAGGTATTAATTCATAACAAAGTTTCTTAGCAACTGAAATAGCATCATTCTTGACACATGGGTAGGCTTCTAACCACCCAGAAAAAACATCAACAACAGTTAAAACATATTTGAAATGAGCACAAGGTGGAAGTTCAATAAAATCCCATTGCAAAGTGCAGAATGGTCCCAATGGTTTTGGCAGTGGTTGTGTGGGAGCCATTGTGCCTTTTGAAATGTTATACTGTAAACAAGTGGAGCACGTGCTCAAAAAATGTTGTACAGAAGCAGAAAGTCCTGAGGCAAACCAATCCTTTTGGATTTGTTTTATTAATGTTTGTACCCCAACATGAGCTGGCAAGTGATATGCTTTAATAAGAGAATTTAACATGGACATTTGGCAGACCAGTCTGCCATCTGAATGTTGCCAAATGAGATCAGAGCATATAAAACAACCTTGAGCCAGCCATGATTTTCTTTCTGATTCTGGTGCTTCAGTTTGTAAAGCTTTCAACACTGTAGTATCAAAAG
Source organism: Protopterus annectens (assembly GCF_019279795.1). Lineage (NCBI taxonomy): Eukaryota > Metazoa > Chordata > Ceratodontiformes > Protopteridae > Protopterus > Protopterus annectens. Next base: position 588,093,038 of record NC_056739.1, read on the forward strand.
TAGCTATTGGTTGTAGAGGCTGCAAAAAATGTCCCTGAACAGTTTGTGAAAGAGCAGCCTGTTTTGCAGCCCAGTCAGCAAAATTATTGCCTTTGGTTTCAAAAGAGTCATTGAATTGATGGGCTGCGCATTTTACAACAGCAATTTGAGATGGTAACAATAAATGTTGTAATAGGTTATTTATAGAAAAATGTTTTTTAACGGGTGACCCAGAAGAAGTTAAAAACCGGCGTTCTTTCCATAGGATACCAAAATCATGAACAACCCCATGGGCATAGCGGGAGTCAGAATATATAGTGACATACTTGTCCTTAGCTATTTTGCATGCATTCGATAGTGCCATTAGTTCTGCAGCCTGTGCGGAAGTGCCTGGGGGTAATCGTGCTGATCTTAAAACTTCAGTCGGTGTACAGACTGACCAAGCTGCTTGGAATTCTCCGGAGTTTGTTCGTAAACAGGATCCATCAACAAAAAGAATCAAATCCGGATTTTGCAAAGGAGTATCATACAAATGTAACCTAGGAGAAAGAGCAGAGTTAACTACAAGCACACAATCATGTGGTTCGCCCACATTCCATGTTGGTATTAAAGAGGCAGGGTTCAGTGGTGGGCAGCGTATTACTTGCAGGGAGGGATTATTTATTAAACTCAATTCATATTTAGTAAGGCGTGCATTGGAGAGGAACTTTGTTTTCATTTTTAAAAGTAATGCCTGAACTGCATGTGGGACTGCTAATATTGTTTCATGTCCCAAGGTTAGTGGAGCTGCCATGTCAATCAAAATAGCAGCAGCTGCCACTGCTCATAAGCAAGCTGGGTAACCAGAGGCAAGCAGATTTAGTTGAGTGCTATAATAAGCAATAGGCCGGTAACCTCCAGTGCGTTGCTGGGCTAAGAGACCCAAGGCAGTTTTGTTTCACTCACAGCAAAAGAAAATAAATGGTTTTGAATAATCTGGCAATCCTAGTGCTGGAGGATTTACTAAGGCTGTTTTTATAGCCTGAAAAGCCTCATCGTGGTGTGACGTCCAGGGTAAAGGTTCTGTGATTTCTTTTTTTAAAAGTTGTAACAGTGGGGCTGAAAGTTCTGAAAAATTAAGTACCCATTGTCTATAATATCCCGCTAGGCCTAGGAATCCTCAAAGTTGTCTCTGTGTTATAGGGTGTGAGGCCTTTTGAATAGAGATTATACAATTTGGGAGTATTTGACGAGAACCCATTGTAATGATATGTCCCAAATATTGTACCTTTTCCTGACAAAATTGTAATTTTGATTTATTTACTTTGAATCCATGCATAGCTAAAAAGTTCAACATCAGAAGGGAATCTTCCCTACATGAGTCACAGTCAGGCGAAGCTATCAGGATATCATCCACATATTGAACTAGAACAGAACGTGATGGTAGTTGGAGATCCTGTAACTGTCTATGCATCTCTCTAGAGAATAAGGTTGGGGATTCTACATATCCCTGGGGCAATCGAGTCCAAGTATACTGTTGGCCCTTATAGATAAATGCAAATAAATACTGGCTATTGGGATGCACTGGAATAGAGTAAAAAGCTGATGAGATAGCTATCACCGTGAAACATTTTGCAGTAGGTGGGATACAGCTTAAAAAAGTAGCTGGGTTTGGTACAATCGGGAAGACGGGCAAAACAGCTTTATTAACTTTCCGCAAGTCTTGCACAAATCTGTAAACTTGTTTTCTGGGTTTCTTCACCGATAATATTGGGGTATTACATGGAGTTGTGGTAGGTACTATGATTCCTTGCCGTTCCAATGCAGAAATAACAGGGGCAATACCAGATATAGCCTCAGTCGTCAAAGAGTATTGAGGCACTCATGGTAATTTTGCTCCTGGTTTTAGGGTTATTTTAACAGGAGTAGCTGAGGTAAAAAATCCGACATCATTGTCATGAGTAGTCCACAAGTGAGAGGGTAGGGAATGTAAATATTCATCTCTGCTAGAATGTGACTAGATACACATCGCCTGTAAGATGGCTGAGTCATCCAGAGCTGCTAGGGTACTATCTTGTTGGTCTGAAGGTACTTGGAGATAGACTCCTTCTGCTGTGCAAAAAATGGTAGCCCCCATTTTGCAAAGCAAATCTCTCCCCAAAAGATTTAATGGTGCTGAAGGTCCTACCAGGAATGCATGGTTATCCTGTAGAGGTCCCAAAGTAACTGGGACTGGAATAGTTTTGGAGTATTCGATAGGTATACCAGAAACACCCACCCCTCTAGTTATTTTGTCAGAGAGGGGAACAGTCATGGCTGCTTTGCCAGCTAACATGGATTTAGTTGCTCTGGTATCAATTAAAAATGGATAGGGTTTATTTTTAACCAGTAACATTACATGCAGTCCATCCTGATCCACAGGAATAAAAGGACAAAATTGCTGTTGTTTCTGTTCAGGAAACCTTCATTGAGGTTGCTGCCGATTGGACGGTGTCCAACTAGAATTCCATTGTTGTGACGTATCTGTGTATGGTGCTGGTTGCTCAGCCAAATATGGGCATTCGTTTTTCCAATGGCCTGATTGGCCACAGTTGAAACATTCCATCTGATTACTAGAATTTTGGGGTGGAGCCGACTGTGTGCCCTGCTAATTTTGTCTATTCTGATTTCCGGGTCCTTGGCGTCCACCCGTCCCTCTTCCCCTTCCGCGCCCTCTACCCCGTTGACCAAAAACATTACACATTTGTATTTGTGCTTTTATTAATTTCTCGTGTAAATCTTTCTGTTCTTTAGCTAAATGGTCAGAGAGGTATTGTACCTGTTGGACTAACTCATGCAGGCCCAAACTAGGCCAATTTAAACATACTTCTTTTAACTTGTCACTTACTTGAGGGCATAGCCCATCCACAAAGGTGGCTGACAGTCCGCTTTGTGCAGGTCCTTCGGTGGGTTCAAGGTACCCAGAATATGCCTCAAAGGCTTCGGTGAGTCGATTTAAGTATTCGTTTATAGGCTCATCCTCTTTCTGTATGATTGATTTGATTTTTGACCAATTAAGGGTAGGTGGTACAATTACAGTGATAGAATCAACTATACATTGTCTAACCATTTCAAATCCATTTTCCCCTTACATATTGTGCTTTGGTATTGGTGTAGGAACATTAGCACGATCCCAGATATGTTTCATAAGATCATCTGGTACAGCGTATTGGAGGACAGCTCTAACCTCTTCTATGGTAGGATTTTGCAAACAGATATGTCCTGCCAGTACGCGTTGAAACTTCGCTGGGTTATTGCGAATAGATGGAAGTGATTTGGTAATGGCTTGAAAATCAACTGCCGACCACGCCCTAGGCACCACTACTGTGGCCGGTTGCCCTGCATCTCTAGCATGGGCTGGATTCGGGACTTCTCTCAACGGAAATATTCTCTCTTCATCTGATGGGCTGGTGCCCGATTCAGAGTCAGAGTCCAGATTAGATTTGTCCGGTCCACTGTAATCATCTTTGTCTTCAATTATAATTGGACATTGTTTGTAAATCTTACCCTTGTGTAAATATACGGCTTTCTTATTATAATATTTTTTTGACTGGCTAGGTCTAGGGTCAAAAAGCATTTGTGCCTTTCTTTTATGTGTTTTTGGCTTTGAGTGGGTTAATCTAGGTGATGACATGCTAGGGGTTTCCGTTTGGTCAGGTCGCTCTATAAGCTGTCTACTAGGCTGACTTCCCATTGCCTGAGTTCCGCTTCCAGACTCGAGTGCGGTCTGTTCTTCTCCCAGCCAGCCTCCGCCCTCTGTTGTAGAGCTTACTGTTCGTCTTGAACTTGCAAGGGATGATATAATGGTGGAAGAGCTGTAGGGGGTGGGGGAAACCAGGGGTTATCATCCTCAGATGATTCAGTTATTTGTAATTTATTTAATTCTTGTACAGGATATAATCCTTTAAAGGGTGGTTCCTTTAAACATTTTCCGTTTGCTACATCTAGATTAGTCGCAGTATGTCACAGTTCCTTTATCTGCTCTTTTAGTTTCTTTTGATTATCTTTAAGACTACTGACAACCGAATCCTTTTCCCTTTCTTTAGCTTCACACATCCAGTCATTAAATGCTGCCCAACACAACCCTGATAATCTTCCTTTCTTTTTTAACTTCTTTTGCAAATTAATCAATATATCTTTATTAAAACTACCATTTTCAGGAAAGGCAAGGTTACCATCATTTTTAGTTAGGGTGATCCACTGGTTTAAATACATACAACTGTCCCGGGACACACGATAAAACATATAACCAGCTGGTGTACCTCTTTCTGGCTCATTTATTTTTCCTGCACTCACTCCCATTTTCACTCAATAAGCTATACTTGTTTAACACAGGTTTAGCTAAGGCATTATATAAACGTCTTTTTACCCCACTATCATTCCTCCTTTCATACTTACGACGCCAGTATTTCTGTATTACCCCACTTTCATACTGCACACTTAATAGCAGAGAAAAAATGCATACCACTTACCTTAAAACAACTGAATGAGAGAAATAACTTCTGTTGTGCAAAAAAAAAATTTTTTTTTTTTTAAATCTTTAAAGCAGGCAGGCAGAGAGATGAAAGAAACACTGCAAAAACAGAAAAATCTGTTATGGCCTCTTTCATTAGCAGTATTTTTTCCACTTCCTGACCGCTGCAGCTTGTTCCCAATTCTGATCCGAGTAAACGGCACCAATTGTTACGTTTCAAAATACTTTGAAAATGAAGACAAATATAATTCTTTCTCTCTTTCAGATGTTTTTATTAACTACAGTACACATGTGTGGGAGCCTCATGGAAAGTACCAGGAAGACTCCCAGAACAAAGGAATAAACAAGCTTATATACTGGTGATATTGCTGACAGTACAAAAATATAAAAATGAACCAATTAGACCATTATACAGGGCAATTAACCAATCAAAGGTTTACCAGTAAAGATAAGACAATTCACATCATCATATCTCTAGGCAAAGAAGGAAAATCGGAAGCATTTCCATAAAAGGCACATTTCCTGCTTTCAGGCAGACTCTTGCTTTTCAGCATTTTCTTGTTGCTCAGAGTTTATTCAAAGTTCATAGTAAACAATACGTTTTAATACATACAGACTGTCACATACTCAATTCTCTCAAACACATGCTTTGACTGTTCATATTCTACATGTTCATTAGGATTCCACCAAGATGTATCTTCATTTTTAAAGTGTGTTTCTTGTAGAAATACCACGTGAGCTTTATTTAATTTGAAGTATCTTAATAAGTTTGTTCTTTTCCTTGGGTTATTTAAGCCATTAGTGTTTAAAGATAAAAACGTTATATCCATTGTTATGTATTAATATTGTATAGTATTTGTGATGATAAGTAATTTCGTAATGTAATAAAGTAGAAATTGTGTGACATTTTTTTTGATTATTTTTGTATAATTTATTATTTTTTTTAAAGAAAAACATGACATTTTTTTTGTTCAAATTAGTAAAGAAAAAAATGAAAATTCTTTGAAAACAAAGATGCATTACAAAAATTAAATGATATAATAACCTTCTAAAAACCATGAAGTGAAATACACTTCTCAACTAATAGAAAAAGAAAAATCTATCAGATTAACCTTCCTATGAACTATCGAGAAAAGTGTACAATATCCTATCAAGCTCCTATAAGTATTCTCCCTTTTTTATGTTTGGAGATATACAGAGATCAAGTTAGTAGATAATATTCAAGTATTTAAACTATATTAGAATGTATTGAAGAATGCAAATAAAGTATGGAATTATTTTTCTCTGAAGATTTGTGACTATTTATGTCTATAAAACAATTGCCTGTTACAACATTCTCAATATTTATATACTAATAAAACTGAAAAAAGTAAATCAATCAAACATGAATAAATATAGTTTTTCATTCATTATTATTCAAGAAATGTATGCAGGATCTTTTAACTAATTTATATAGTATATTACTGAGGTAATGCAATAAAGGTAATAGTTGCTTGTCATGTTATATTTAAGTTATTCTAGTTGTCTTAGTATATCTTAAAGCCTTAGCTTTATTAACTAAATTTTTGAAAATAAGAAGCAATCACCACTCTTAACAAGTCTTTTATTCCTTGACCGTGACTGATTCTCATACATCCCTTTTAGAAATATTCAAGATAGTCAATATTTTAAGTATTTAAATTTAAATTATGTAACATATTTTTGTTTACTATGACAACTGTAGGTATAATAGAGGCAAATATATAATAATGTTAGTGATGTAAGATATTCTTCTATATATTCTGGATCAAGTAGAATTTAGGACGGTGACTTTAGTCAAAACTCAAGAAATCAAATGAATTTTATTTAATATGTCTGTCTAATACAATTTGCAGAGAATTTTCAGTATTGGAATGGTATATAAGCTTATAAGAATTCAAACAATTTTACTTTAGTATTAGTTCTCCTTTCATGAGAAACAGTATTGGGATACATAATAATAACATAATAATCAGTTCTGGGAAATGATGATGAAATATTTTCACTTCTTGGATACTGTAATACTCAAATAAATCACTCAGTTAATTGTTTGTAAAGAATTTAAATAGTTTAAAATTAAATATGTAAAAACTAATCCATCTCTTCTCTCTTACTCCCTCTGTCTATTCTCCTTCCTTTAAAAAATCAGTAATACATCTGTATACAATAAATGCACATAAAAACATCTGTATACATCTCAGGATTATCCTGTGTTACTGTCAATACATTAAAGTTTTGAAATTATTGTTATATAATAACATAAATACAGTAGTAAACAGCATTAACCTATAAATAGAGTAATCTTAAAGGCAAAAATTTCATTAAAGATTATATAAAGCAATTTATAGATATCAAAATGAAAACATTATTTCAAAACAGAGTCCTCTAATTTATTAAACTGTACTGTATAGTTATGATTCTAAAGAGTTTAGTTTTTTTTTTTAAGAGAGACAAAGTTACATCTTAGCATATAATACTGATATGTTTCACTAGTATTCCATTTATAAATAGTGATAGTATATTCAAAACTGGGTTTCATATTGAATGATATCATTACTCATGAATTGATGCTATAGGTCTCATGGTGTTTGTATTTCTACATACTAACATGAATCTTTATATATTCATATTTTCACTTATGTATGTTTAAAATATTCTTGTATATTCTTCTTTAGTCTAGCAATACAAGATTCCTCATTAAAGCACAGAGTTTACTATTTTATCTCAGCAAGTATAATATCTAGATTCATGAAATGTAGTTTCTCATTAAAGCAATGCGCTGTAGCAAGTATATATATACCATGAGAAAGTATAATAGCAACCAATCTCTGTTATGGACTCAAATATAATTTTATGAACAAGTTACTAATGCAATTCATGGGGGATCATCATTGAGTATGTGTCACATCAAATCAAATTCACTTCCCCAGTTAAGCATCTTTTTTAACTAATTTGTTTATTAAACCAAAAGGAAAGAATATTTTACTGTGGGAAACAGTTTTGAATAGAAATTGAAAACCAGGTAATGTTCTCAGTGTTATACTATAATGATCATTAACCTTTTATTTCTTTCTCTGTGATGTACATTAATAAAAGGTGAAATAATTATAGTATTGATATACAAATTATATCATTAAACAAGTAGATTTAAATATCAGGAAGTACTAGTAGCTAAGGTATTTATTGAAATAAATTCCAGGTTTTATCTAAGCAATTACCATAGTTCAAATCCTGTAAATTCTTTAATTGAATAAATTCATGTTACTATTTTAAGTATTATGAATGTTAAATAGTATGTTTTAGCTGTAATACTCGACATACATATGTTTTTCATTATATTTAAATTGCATGGGAGTAATGTGAGAATTTTTTTTCCTTTACCATATAAGCCAGGAAGGAACCAGTTAAAATTTGAAGCAATGATCTTAAATCATAATTAATGTGGAGTTATATTACTAGTGAATGCGTTTCACTTCCTGGTTTACGTCAAGTCTCTGCTTACATTACTCGTCTTTAGACTGTTATCCCTGCGTAAAGGGTCCACACACTCTCGGCCATGCTTTTAACCTGTTTGAAAAGATATTTCACAATAAACATGTCATGGGGGGAGGGTAAATGCTAAAAACAGCCAACAACCAATTTACAGGAATTCCTATCTGATAAAGCGTCTTGTCATGTGTCTCATTCAAACTAACCTGAGAGTACAGCGAGAAAGTTCAAGTAAGGATGCATCGGTAAATGTATAAAGAAAAAAACAAGTTGAAATCTAAAGTAACTTCTGCTAGGTGTTAACAATATACTCCTCGCCTCACAATCCATATAACACCGACTGGTCTCTAGCACCGTGTAACTCAATAAGCATCGAGAAGATTAAATCACTTGATACTATCTTAGCTAGACTGTGAACCTAGTCGCTAGTCCCACTTTCAGCACAGTGTATGCAAAAGAGGGCGTACATTCAAGTGGAAGCCAGAATGCAGACAGTACAAGTCTTCATGAAGCATACACTACATATGACAGGAGAATCTGTCAGTAAATGCAATCATGCTAGTCCATTCTCAATTAGTTCAAGCACATACCTCAGCAAGCGGTGCCCTCAGCAGATCTGTCTACAGTTACACATAAGCATTTTCCTTCCTTAAACCAGTGTGAGGAATATGTTTAACTTCTCGAGTGTAGCAGAAATCAGAACATAATATAGTATTTTTCTTCCACATTGCTCTCAATTCTCTTGCAAATCTTGATATTTTATGACTTTGTGACTCTGTACATGACAGACTATAATCACTAGGTGTAACAATTTCAATAATAAATGCTGCTTTTGTCTTTTTTATGGACTACTATATGTCATTTTCTCTCATCTATTTTTTTAAATTGTTGGTAATGGGTGATGCCATGTGATGTATACTTCATCATTCTCTATAATACTTTGTTGTTCATGTTTCCAATGGTTCTCAGATACTTCTTTATTGTAGTGTTTGCCTAATCCCCAATGCAAGAGTCTTGAGTACAGGCACTATGCCATGAATATATCACACTCAGCAACAAAGTGTGTGCCTCTTTCTAATTCCTTTGCACAAAACCTACATTTGTCTGTTTCCCCCACATGTTCAATGGCCTTCATATACCAATAGATATGTAGTCCACTATCTTGGTCTGCCATTTCTTCCTTTGGTTTCATCTTGCCTCTCCTTAACCATTCCAGCATCAAATCATGATCAAAATGAAATTGTTCTAAGAGATCTCTATAGCTACTACTATACTTATGACTTTTCCACATTTCTTTCCTTGTCATCTGATCCTTTTTTTTTTATACATAGTCAGTTGCTGTCTGATTTTTGTCTACTTCTGGTCTGATTTCCATTCCTGCTTACCACCTGAATGCTACTGCTAAACTAAGCAGAGAGGTAATCTTAGACCTCCTTTCCTCAGATTGTAAAACTTTCACTTCATTTGAATCTGATGAGCACAGCAGATACATATGCAGTCCCATGACTGCAGATCTATACATCAATTTTGAGGATTGCCATGCCTCCTTCAAATCATGGAATATATAATCTTGGTATTCACTGATTTATCAATATCATTTCATAAGCATGAAGCATTTTTTGTTGTTTTTCTGTCCAACCAATCCAATACATTTTGGGGCCAATTAATCACACCAGAAGTTAAAACAGGAAGAGCAATTTGGTTTATAGTTTGGACTTTATACCATGATGCCAGGCTATTTTTAATATTAGTTTTAGTCTTCTGACATATTCTTTAATGAGTTTTATTCACATTTGTTCATGTTTTATTGCCAATGCTTCATCAGTTCGCAGACATGTATACACTCCTTCCTGCTCAAACTCCTTTATATCATATTCCTGTCCTAGATTGATATTTTCTTGGTAATGCAATTTTCCTGCTTTAAACATAGCTTCTGCACATTTATCAAAACCAAATGTCATTTTCATATAGTCTGAAAAAGTTTAAACCACTTGCAATTGGGCGTTTAACTCCTCATTTGATGAACTATACAGTTTTAAGTCATCCACAAAAAGTAGATGAGAAGTCTTTATGCAAGTTTGTTTCCCATGAACCAAATTATAACCAAGACTAATCTGTTAAGTTAAACAGCTTAACAGGTTAAGGACAAGACAAAAACCACTGGTGATAAAGAATCACACCAGAGAATCCCCCTTTGAATTTTTATTTCTGGGATAATAATTTGCCCTTTGTCATGGCTTATTGCAAAGTGATTTGCCACTGTTTCATAGTCACTGTAATGTAATGTAATTGATCAATGTAGGATGTATCTTATAGATCTGAAAGCGCTCCTTTACCCATGAATATGGGATGCTATCAAATGTTTTTTTTTCCTGTATGAAACTTACACTGGAAGTTGAACTGTGTCATAGATGAAAGAAAAGTTTCCTTTTATTAAAATTTTGAATTCTCTAATTTTCCAGCTTTCAACAATTATGTTAATGTAAAAAAACAATATGATATAAGAAGCAAGATATTATTTAAATTATCACCAAACTTAAACATTTTGATTCTGCTTTGGTTTGGTAAGTCAGTATAAACTATAATAAATATTGCATATAGCATGTGAATTGTTTATAGGAGTAAACAATGTATAGCTGTAAGTGCAATAATGATAAAAAGAACAAAGAAGGAACCAAATACAAAATGATGCTGAGAAAATCTCTTCTCACCCCACCAATGAGACCTAACCTTGATACATCTAAATTGAGAAGACAAAAAAAAAAAAATAGAAAAATGGCATTAAAAAAATTAAATACTAAATAACTAGGTAGTGTTGTTACTTTTCCTAATGCTACCTATAAACAGATAATACACATTAAAACGGTATCTAATTGCAAGTCAGGATATCTAATCCCAAGGTTTTTACTTACTAACAAATGAGCATGCAAGTCCGTGCAATTTGTCCTTATAGTAGCATTAAAATTTCAGTTAGGCAAACAAAGAGTATTTATTCTTAACAAGTTAAAATATCAAATTATTAGAATATGTAAACTAATTTTGAAATAATTACAAGTATAAAACTGTGGTACTGTACTTTCTAAAACTAAATTACATAAAAATGAAATATATGCTGGTGAAATAAGGCTCAAATTCAGTTTCTTTTAATTGATGAATGATTGTTCATAGTGGCAGGAACTGAAATAATCAAAGAGGAAGTTGTAGGTGCAATTATTTTTGTTTATAAGTCAAAGGTGTTTCATGTTGCTAGGCAATAGTTGACCATCATGGCAATCACCAATGATCACCACCAAAAAGAAAAAAACAAAAAAAAAAACAAAACAAAAGGCACTTTCATTCTGAGAATTGTAATTTTTTATGTATATCTAAACTTCAGATGGTCTTAATAAAGATACTAGAAGTTCTGATGCTATTAAAATTAAGTTGATTGTGGAAAGAAGTTGGAGTGATTAAAACAAATTGTGGGTACTTATTTGATATTTTTGGCCCTAAATGTAAAGGAAAGTCTGGAACGCCAGAACATTTAAAAATTTTTGTTGGTATTTATTAGTTAAATGCAAAATGGAGAAACTTTCTGGCAATCTCTTTTATAACTCAGAGGGAGATCCTGGGCTATTGAAAATCTATATCCTCTCCAAAGGAACAATTTATTGGCTTTTGCTCTCTTCAAGATATGTGACACATCCTAATAATTTCACGTAAAATTGTCTAGGGATTATTAGATTATGACTTACATAATGTCCGATGCACTCTTTCAATTATGAAATTGATAATGTGGGATTATTAAGAAGAGTAGCTAGGATGTCAGTAATGGTTTGTATGAGGCTGGCTAAATCAAAAGTCTCCAGTACCTCTCTCATCAAAATGCTGTTTCAACTACTTTTGGCTTCTATATCAAGTAGCTTTTTTGAATTGCTGGGATTTGTTCATTTAATTGTGACAAGTTTTACCTATTTTAAGAATTTTGTCCTAACAATCTGATAAATGAGATTTTGATGTACTTAGTCTTGGAGTGAAGCTGTTAATAATGAGGTTGATGATGTCTGTGAGCTGTAATAAAATGCTGTCAGCTGTTGTTTGTAAAGGCTATAAAGCTAATTTCACATCTTC